>NC_069500.1:231037692-231337692 GCF_027579735.1 Bombina bombina | reverse complement strand
CTCCAAACAGTCTGGATAGAAGATAGATAGACAGGATAGATAGATAGATATACATAGATTGATAGTTAGATAGAATCGATAGAAGAGAATTAGATCGATTTGTTAAATATATAACTACCCTGACAAAGTATAATAATTAAACATGCGTTCTGGGACCCATGGTAACTCGGTTGTGTAAAGTAGTACTATTCTTAGCACTTTCATCCCTGTAACTCCTCCTATCGGGGGAGGTCTATATGGCCTGCATTATTACCCTGACAAACTATAATAACAAAACATGTGGTCTGGGACCCATGGTGGTTCTGGTATAACTAGGTTTTCTTAAGTATTACTATTCTTCCCAGTTTAATCCCTGTGATTGGTCTGTCCTCCTACTTCAAATTTGTCCAAAACACAAGTGGCTGTCTGAAAATAGTCCGGACAGAAGATAGATAGATAGATAGATAGATAGATAGGATAGATAGATATACATAGATTGATAGTTAGATAGAATTGACAGAAGAGAAATAGATAGATTTGTTAGATATATAATTACCCTGACAAAGTATAATAATTAAACATGCGGTCTGGGACCCATGGTAACTAGGTTGTGTTAAGTAGTACTATTCTTAGCACTTTCAGCCCTGTAACTCCCCCTATCGTGGGAGGTCTATATGGCCTGCATGATTACCCTGACAAAGTATAACAACAAGACACGCGGTGTTGGACCCATGGTAACTAGCTTGTGTTAATTAGTACTTTTCTTAGCACTTTAATCCCTGTTACCCCCCCTATCGGGGGAGGTCTATATGGCCTGCATGATTACCCTGAAAAAATATAATATAAGAAATATGATTGGTGGCACTAATTGGCTAGTTGGGCCTGGCACACAGGCTGGCAGGCAGGAGGAAAGTGCAATTCAATGGCACGAGCAAACTGAGGATTCACAATCGAACAATTTTTAATTTTAAAGATTAACAATACTGTTACAACAACTATGATTGGTGTAACTAGTTGGCAAGTGGGCTGGGCACACAGGCTGGCAGGCAGGAGGAAAGTGCAATTCAATGGCACGAGCAAACTGATGATTCACAATCAAACAATTTTTAATTTTAAATATTAACAATACTGTTACAACTGTGATTGGTGTAACTAGTTGGCAAGTGGGCCTGGCACACAGGCTGGCACTAGCGGTGGCAAGATGGCCTGTGAACTAATATTAAATAACACTCGAAGAGTAATGTAAAAAAATTTTTTAAAAACATTTAATGTTATGTTGCAACATATAGTAGTGGTGGACTGGCACTGAGGATGGAAGTAGGCACAGTATATGCTGGCAGCCTGACACACAGGCTGGCACTAATGGCAGCCTGGTTACTAAAATTTAATAACACTAGAAGAGGACTGATGTTAAAAAAAAATTAAATAAAATTTACACTAATGTTGTTGTTACACCAGATATAAGTGGTGGAAAAAAATAAAAATAAACTGTGTAACACTATATGATGTGGGCCAGAAACACACAGGCCTGATGGAAAAAGAAATTAAATTACACTAGCAAAATGATTTAAATTTTTTTTTTTACTTTAAAATAATGTAAAGCAGATATGAGTCGTGGCTGGTAGGTAGGGCAGCAATTTAACACAGTATGCTGTGTAAGTGAGAAAAACACAGGCCTGATAGAAAATGAAGTAAAATAATTTAAAAGTTTATATTTTAATATTAAAATAATGTTAAGCAGATATGAGTGGTGGCACTGGCTGGCTGCTACGTAGGGCAGCAATTAACAGCAATATGCTCTGTAAGTCAGATAGACAGTTAGACACAGGCCTGATAGAAAATAAAATTAGATTAAACTAGCATAATGATTTAAAGATTTTTTTTTTAATTTAAAGAAAAAGGTTAAGCACATATGATTCGTGGCTGATAGACTTGGAAGGGCAGCAATTAAAAACAGTAGGCTCTGTAAGTCAGATACACACAGGCCTGATAGAAAATACAATTAGATTACACTAGCAAAATGATTTAAAGTTTTTTTGGGGGGGAATTTAAAAAAAGGTTAAACACATATGAGTCGTGGCTGAAAGACTAGGGAGGGCAGCATTTAAACACAGTATGCTCTGTAAGTCAGCAAAACACACAGGCCTGATAGAAAATGATATTAGATTACACTAACAAAATAATTTAAAAGTTTTTTTTTTTTTAATTTAAAATAAGGTGAAGCAGATATGAGTGGTGGCTGGCACAGAGCAATTAACCAAAAGACTGAAAAAAACTGAAGTATATGCTGTGTGAGAGTGACAGACACAGGCCTGATAGAAAATGAAATTAGATTACACTAGCAAAATAATTTAAAAGTTTTTTTTAAAATTTAAAATAATGTTATAAGCGGATATGACCACTGGTGGCTGGCACAGAGCAATGAACCAGAGTATATGCTGTGTGACACAGGCCTGATAGAAAATGAAAATAAATTACACTAGCAAAATAATTTCAAATTTTGGTTGGTTAAATTTAAACTAATGTTGTTAGGCAGATATCAGTGGTGGCACTAATCACAGCATATGCTGTGAGCCTCACACACAGGCTGAAAGCCAGGCAAATGCTAATAAAAATACTAAGAAAAAAACAAAAAAAAATGACTGAAGTTATAGCCCTAAAAAGGGCTTTTTGGGGTGCTGTCCTTGCAGCAGAGATGAGATGAGTCCTTCAGGACTGTAGTGGACACTAAATACACTAGCCTAGCTATCTATTTCCCTATAATGTCAGCAGCAGCAACACAAAACGTCCTCTCACTAAGAAAGCAAGGTCGTTATGAGTCTAAAATGACTGCTGCCCAGTAGCTGGGAGGGTCTGTGAAGGAGTGTCTGATGCTGATTGGCTCTAATGTGTCAGAAGGCTGTGACATACAGGGTCAAAGTTTCCTCAATGATGACACATAGGGGGCGGATCGAACATCGCATGTGTTCGCCCGCAGCGGCGAACGCGAACAAGCTGAGTTCGCCGTGAACCGTTCGCGGGCAAACAGTTCGGGACATCACTAACAATGAATACGTTTGAATAAAACCCCAAACCTTGTTCCTGAAGAGGAACTGGCATGATTACCCCTGAAGACTCCAGATCTGAAACACACTTCAGAAAAGCCTGAGCTTTTACTGGATTTACAGGGATGCGTGAGAAAAAAAATCTTCTCACAGGAGGTCTTACTTTGAATCCTATTCGATACCCTTGAGAGACAATGCTCTGAATCCAATGATTTTGGACAGATTTTATCCAAAAATCCTTGAAAAACCTTAATCTGCCCCCTACCAGCTGAGCTGGCATGAGGGCCGCACCTTCATGCGGATTTAGGTGTAGTATCCCACTGAGGAATACAAAAGGCGCGCTGTTATGGGCAGAGAAGAAATGTATAAATGATTATATATAAATAATCACAAGAAATATGAAATAATAAAATGAAAAAATTAAAGATGTAAAATAACAATATAATAATCCAACAAGTTTAACTGCATATGAATAGTTACTGTATCCTTTGTCGAGTAAATCTGACTCGACTGATGACTGTAAAAAAAACCATTGGTTAAAGTCTGTTTCTTTGAAGTGATCTTGTTAGTCGGTGCTTTTATGAAGGCAGCTCCTCTTGTTCCCAGAGAGCGGGGATGTAGCTGTTAGAGAAGGAGATAGAGAGGGCGCCACATAGTGTGATATTGTTTTATGCAGAATGGTACAAATCTGTAGAGGTGGTGTGCTTACCAGAAAATGTTGTACTGTGCTGTGACCAGTACTATCTCGCCTGCTAGCACTTAAATTAGTGGCTAGTACACTGCCAAACAGAGTCTTTCCTGGGGCTCTTCTTTTAGGCTGTGGGCTCCAAAGGTATCTTCAGTATTAGCTGTGAGCAAGTCTTCGTTTTGTAACTTTGGATTTTGGCTCAGTATTATTGTATAAAAGAATGTATACAACTTCCAGAATTAAAAGAATTTAAAAGGCTTTATTATAACGCGTTTCTCAACCTCCAAGGGTCGTTTCATCAGGGGCTGACTTTAGTTTCCTAAATGGCTTGGATTTATTCCAATTTGAGGAAGTCTTCCAATTGGAAGTAGATTCCTTGGGGGAAAGATTGAGTTTTTGCTCTTTATTCTGACGAAAGGAACGAAAACGGTTAGAAGCCTTAGATTTACCCTTAGGTTTTTTATCCTGAGGCAAAACAACTCCTTTTCCCCCAGTGATAGTTGAAATAATAGAATCCAACTGAGAACCAAATAAATTATTACCTTGGAAAGAAAGAGATAGTAATCTAGATTTAGATGTCATATCAGCATTCCAAGATTTAAGCCACAAAGCTCTTCTAGCTAAAACAGCTAAATTTTCCAACCAGAAAGTTGATGCAGCCGCAACATCAGCCAAAGAAATAGCAGGTCTGAGAAGATGACCTGAATATAAATAGGCCTTCCTTAGATAAGATTCAAGCTTCCTATCCTTAAAGGAAGTACTATCTTCCATAGGAATAGTGGTACGTTTAGCAAGAGTAGAAATAGCCCCATCAACTTTGGGGATTTTTTCCCAAAACTCTATAGATTTTGCTGGTAAAGGATACAATTTTTTAAACCTTGAAGAAGGAATAAAAGAAGTACCTGGCTTATTCCATTCCCTAGAAATCATATCAGAAATAGCCTCAGGAATGGGAAAAACCCCTGGGGAAACCACAGGAGGTTTAAAAACAGCATTTAAACGTTTATTAGACTGAACGTCAATAGGACTGGTTACCTCAATATCCAAAGTAATTAACACTTCTTTTAATAAGGAACGCATATACTTTATTTTAAATAAATAAGTAGATTTGTCAATGTCTTGAGGAAGGATCTTCTGTTTCAGATAGATCCTCATCAGAAGAGGATGAATTATTATGTTGTTGGTCATTTGAAATTTCATCAGCTAAATGAGAAGTTTTAAAAGACCTTTTACGTTTATTAGAAGGTGGAAATGCAGACAAAGCCTTCATAATAGAATCAGAAACAAATTCTTTAAAATTTACAGGTATATCATGCACATTAGAAGTTGAAGGAACTGCAACTGGCAATGTACTATTACTGATGGAAACACTATCTGCATGTAAAAGTTTATCATGACAACTATTACAAATGACATTCGGTGGAATAATTTCTACAACTTTACAACAAATGCACTTAGCTTTGGTAGAACCGATGTCAGGCAGCAATGTTCCAGCAGAAACTTCTGAGGCAGGATCAGACATCTTGCACAATGTAAGAGAAAAAACAACATATAAAGCAAAATTATCTATTTCCTTATATGGCAGTTTCAGGAATGGGAAAAAATTAAATAGCATAGGCCTCTGAAAGCAAAAAGAGGCAAACAAACAAGGGGTATTGAAATAATGAAAAAAATTTGGCGCCAAGTATGACGCACAACGTAACATAAAGTCTTTTTTGGCACCAAAAAATGACCAGAAATGACACACCTGCGTCACTAATGACGCCACCGTGTGAAAGATCTCGGCGTCACGTATGACACCGGAAATGACGAAGTTGCGTCATAAACATACTTTTTCGCGCCAAAACATTGTTTCGCGCCAAGAATGACGCAATAAAGTTTAGCATTTGACGCACCCGCGGGCCTAATACCCGCAATTACAAGAAGTAGTCAATTGAAAAAAGACTAAACCCCAGGTAAGAAATACATTTCTTAAAAATGTTTACATTCCCAAATATGAAACTGACAGTCTGCAGAAGGAAATACATGAACCTGACTCATGGCAAATATAAGTATAGTATAGTATAAGTATATATATATATTTAGAACTTTATATAAATGCATAAAGTGCCAAACCATAGCTGAGAGTGTCTTAAGTAATGAAAACATACTTACCAAAAGACACCCATCCACATATAGCAGATAGCCAAACCAGTACTAAAACAGTTATTAGTAAAGGTTATGGTAAATTGAGAGTATATCGTCGATCTGAAAAGGGAGGTAGGAGATGAATCTCTACGACCGATAACAGAGAACCTATGAAATAGATGCCACCTTAGGGAAATCATCGTATTCAAATAAGTGATACTCCCTTCACGTCCCTCTGACATTCGCTGTACTCTGAGAGGAATCAGGCTTCAACAATGCTGAGAAGCGCATATCAACGTAGAAATCTTAGCACAAACTTACTTCACCACCTCCATAGGAGGCAAAGTTTGTAAAACTGAATTGTGGGTGTGGTGAGGGGTGTATTTATAGGCATTTTGAGGTTTGGGAAACTTTGCCCCTCCTGGTAGGATTGTATATCCCATATGTCACTAGCTCATGGACTATTGCCAATTACATGAAAGAAATTTTGTTTTATGTCCCTTTAAATATGTGTTAATTCTTGAAAATTATTTCCTATTTGTCATGATACAATTGATCGTGATTTATACTTGATGTAATGTAATTTCCTAAATGATTTTGACCTTCTACTGATGTTCACACATGTAAAACACATAACTACAGTGCCAAATAGTGTATTTTGTGATCTATTTGTCATTGCGGGACCTACGCAGGAATTAAAAAAAATAGCGCAAACCATAGGCCATCGTCTAAACTCAAAATTTTTTTTCTTTAATGGTAGAGCATGCAATTTTAAGCAACTTTCTAATTTACTCCTATTATCAATTTTTCTTCATTCTCTTGCTATCTTTATTTGAAAGCAGTAATGCAAAGCTTCAGAGCCAGCCCATTTTTGGTTCAGCTCCTGGATTATTAATATTTAGTTTCTTAATTGTTAAGTGTCAAAATTGCATGATCTGAGAGTACTTTTTTGTTTATACCAGCTACAACCTCCAACCTAGTAACTCTTTCAGAAATTAAAAACGCATCTATTCTGGACATTGTCTTGTAAGTATGTGATGCACATGTATACATTCTATTATCCGGATTCTGTATTCTCCATATATCCCTCATTTTTAACAGACAACAAAAATTAATTAGTAACTTTGCCTCCTGTTTGCTATTTCTATTCAATGAAGGATTTAATCTGTCCAATGATGGATGCATTACTATGTTAAAATCACCAGCTATAATTAAGTTAATTAAACTAAATTGAGTTGTCCCAGAACACTTTATCTAGTTTATTGGGTCCATAAACATTACATATTACTATTAGAGAACCTTCTACCTCCAACTGTAATATAATGTACTGTATCTTTCTTCTTTATCCAAGTCACAATGCAAAATCTTAAAATTTTATTTTTGTTGAACAATATAGCCACCCTTTTTCCTAGTTACACATGGGGTTGTTATTACCTCACCCACCCATCCTGTTTTTAATGTATCTAATTATTTCTCTTTCAGGTGGGTCTGTTGTATAAAGGCAATATCTGGTTTAAATTGTCTGAGACGTTTTAAAATATTACTTTTAGAGGGAGAGGTAATACCACCCACATTCCAAGAAACTAATTGAAGTTGATCTTTCAGAACGATTCCTAATTTAAAGAATATCCATTAGCAAGGTAGATTTGGGAAGGAGGGGAAGGGAGAGGGAGAAAAAAAATGAGAAAGGAGGAAATCCCCCATAAAACAAGAAAAAGAAATGCAGGGGTATCTCCTCTTAATCTAAAAAAAAGTATGTACACCTGAAGCAATAGTTCCATTTTATATTCTGTAGTATTCTTGTTCAATCTGGGATACAAACTTAATCCCATGGCAGAATATGAGCACCTAAGGCCAACTGATACATTTGTTCTAGGCTAACCATCTCCACTTATTATTCTAAGCAGTTTTTATTTGCAAAGTCTAACGCCTCTTCAGGATTATTCAGTAGAATTGTTCCATCTTTATCTGAGACCTTTCTTTCGGCAAGATATATAATGGTTGCTTTAAGTTTTGTTTTAATTAGCCTAGTGCATATGGGAGCCATCTCACGTCTCTTCTGGGATGTCTCTACTAAAAAATCCTGAAACAGTAAAATAGTCTTATCTTTTATTGTAAAAGGGATTTTCTGTCTGTATTGTCTCAAAATATTAACTTTATCCTGATAATTCAGGTATTTAAATATAATAGGCCTACATTTAGGATTTCCATCTGGGAATTGCCTTATGGTTCCTATCTTATGAGCTTTTTCTACTGGGATAGGTGCATGTATCAGTTCCATTCCAAGAGTTAAAGGTAATTCAGATGAAGCAAATGTTATCAAGTCTTGGAATTCTTCTGTTTCAGGGACCCCAATGATTCTTATGTTATTTCAGTGGAAGCAGTCTTCCAACTCGTCTAATCTATTTTGCATAAGTTTAATATGGGATGATTGTTTTCTAATTTTTTTATCGTGCTGATAGTTGGTATCCTCTAAATCTTTAATTCTTTGTTCCGCTTCATCTAGTCTGTTTGTAAATTGTTTAACTTCACTAGCTAGTACCCCAAAGTCCTTACGTATTTGTACAAACTGTGGTAACATAAGATATGAGATTTGTTTAACTATGTCTTGAGACATTGGGGCCGAATTTTAATTGTCTGGCGGACATGATACGCTGTAGTGTATCATGTCCGCCAGACATCGCTGAATGTTGACCGCATACGCTGTCGGCATTTAACATTGCACAAGCAGTTATGGTGAACTGCTTGTGCAATGCCGCCCCCTGCAGATTCGTGGCCAATCAGCCACTAGCAGGGGGTGTCAATCAGCCCGATCATATAGGATTGGGCGAATTGATGTCCGCAGCCTCAGAGGCAGCGGACCAGTTAAGGAGCAGCGGTCTTAAGACCACTGCTTCATAACTGCTGTTTCCGGCGAGCCTAAAGGCTCGCGTGGAAACAGGGGCATCTGGGGCCGTTTAGCCCTTGATAAATCAGCTCTATTGTATTTAGCGATATCATGTTAAGAGGATTTATTGTAGATTCATTCAAATTATCATTAATACTCCTGAGTTTTTTTTCCTTGCTTTTGACTTCATGGCAGGTGATTTAGTCTTATTGTGAGTGATAAATTTATCCATATAGGATCGTACAAAAAATAACAAAAAAGTAACAGTGATCAATACAGTAACACACGTGAAGAAAAAAAAACAAGGAAAACCTTGTAAAAAATATCAAAGGTTCAATAAATGTTAAATAAAGTGCAATAATTTAGACGTCAAAAGCCCATAATTGCCAAATAAGTGGGGGTTTACGAGTAATTAACTATTTATTTATATGTTCACAGTGATATAGAGTTAACCTGTCCCTATATTCATTAATATAGAAATAAAAAAGAGTAGTGCTCTTACAGTGTTAGTGTCAGAGACAGTTAACACCTCATTTATATTATATACTTAGAAGGGTTAAAAAATCACATTATCGAACTGCAATCCTAGACATAAAAATATTTCTGCTGCCTATATTAAATTATTAACTTTTGTCTGATGACAGTTAACATTCTTTATAAACAGACCCCCTGTTAGTGTAACTTTAACTGGGTAGCAATTAAGCTGGATCCTCCAAAGCAGATATTAATTTATTCTATGGGGAAACAGACATTATAGGTAATTAATAACAGCAGCCCCACATATTGTGATGTTTAACAATGACACAGCTGGAAACCACAACCTTATTTAGGTGTAACCATAAGCAAGTAAAAATATCTTACAGGTATTAAATTACCTAGAATACTCTAAGGCATATGACAGAAAATACTCCTTTATAAATAAGCCTCCTATAGATGTAATTTTTAGAAGACAATTAGATGTTTCTAGAAAAACAACCTAAAAGGAGGAAAAGAACAAGAACAAATTATAACAATCTTTCAGGTCTGCCTGCTAGATGTTGTATTACAGGCATAAAAATAAAGAGACCAAAATGTGCCAGCTATTCAATTTCAGGCCAAGACTTGTTAAGCTGGGTAATGCACTTAGTCCTTAGTCTAGCTTCTCTCAATGTTATTATCACTGTAGGCCATGCAGTTTGGGTCAACTTTACTTAGAAGTACCAACCAAAAGAATCAAGTACAAAAATATGGCCTTCTGATCTATACAGCTTTCATTGCCCGGCCCCACATGGGTTCTGTTTCCGGGCCTAAGACATGGGCCTTTAGAAATACAAGAATGAGAGCCAACAGTAAGTGCAAAAAAGGCAAAGCGCACCTTGGGCCAAAACACTCTCCCTCTCCGTATAGCTGTAGTTCAGATTTAAACAAGCCGATATAGCCCACAGTACCTTGCTCCAAAAGGGGATGCTGGAGCCGTTCTTTACCCCAAATGCTTCTTTTTAGGCCCACTTCTGTAAGGCATGCGTAGCAGTTAGTACTTGCTACAAAGCTTCTCCTTCGCACCAGATGTTACACAATGCCCGATCGTTGCAATTGTTGTGCACAAGGTTTAACACAGCCTCCTTCTCTATATTTACCATTGCAGCCTGGTCTCAGTTCGGTGCCTTTCAGCAGAGCCCCACTCTGCCACAGCATGCCGTCGATCTGGTCCACGACTAGAAAAATAGACACCGGAATGACCGCTGACACAGGATCTGGCCTGGCGTTCACGCCATTAACTTATGAACTGCTGTGGCCTTCAGAGATCAGACGCTGGCAACCAGTCACATGGCATCTACTTCCGGCCCAGATCAAGGACCATGGTGCATCAGAATCAGGGACCGAATATACGAGCAGAACAATTTAGCTCTGCAAGCCTCTCTATCTTCTAGAGCAACTTTTCCAGGCAGTGCCAAGGAATTGCTTGGAAGGTGGGAGGTATCCATTTGCTCTCTCCTTCACAGAGCACTGCTACAGACAACCCACTTGTAGCAACCCCCCTATCTGGTCAATAAGTTGTTGTTTTTTTTAATTAAATTTCTTTATAACTTCCCCAAAAAAAAGAGAAATTGACCCATATATTATCATAAAGATTTAAAAAAAACAATCTCAAACCCAACCAGTCACATATGCATATATCAAAATAGTAAAAACTCAAATATTTAAGAACAGACTGCGTTAGCAATTCTTATCAAAGTTAGATAATTGTCTATAAGAGTCTGTAGAACATTTCTAAGGAGAACAAGTAAAACCTCAGGTTTTTATCCTCCTGTGACTAATGAGGCTACATTTAAACTTCTCTCTGGCCCCGAAGATTGAAAGTGCTGCGATGCGGCAATATATTCAAAGAGATCCGACGTGATATTGAGCGAGTCAATTAAATATTCCAAGCTGCCAACATCTGTATTAACAGGCGGCATCGCCAAGATGTGTTTTACTATACATCCCAATGAGCGGGAATGCTGGTGATAAATTCCAGCCAGCATCGGCATCAACATTGGCGACGTACAGTAAAGGATTGCTATGGAATATATTACACCAAGCCTAACAACTATACCTATATACCACTAAACCAATAGAACCAACCACTTCAAAATAGCCCTATGCTACTTAATCTCTTAACTGCCAATATCTCACCACAATAAACCTTCTACCTTATCAACCCCTAAATCACCATTAGCCCAATGCATTATACCCTTACTCTACTTAAACCCTACACCCCCATAACCCCCTTACCTATTAACCTCTACACCACCACAACACACCAACGCATGAAAGCTCTAACCTATTAACCCCTACACTGCCACAAGCCCCCAATATAATAATCCCTCTAACCTATTAACCCCCAAATCCACCACAACCCCTCAACGCAAACTACTTTTACACTACATCTACCTAACACTTAAAACCCCACCTCTAAGCTAACAGCCTATAAGTTACAAAAAAATAACAACAACCACTACATCTATACAAAATAAAAAAAACAACAGGGATGGAATTGCCCTAAAGCAAGGGTCTCAACCTCTAAGCTATTCTACACAGGCTCACTACATTTAAAAATTCTGCTTTCTTTCTCTTTCAAGACCTCTGAGATCTCCCTCGTTACCCCCCCCCCCCCCCACACACACACACACACACACACACACACACATACACACACTGCTGCAGCAATATTAGCACTGGCTTAAGCTCACCAGTCAAGGAAGAAACCACGCACTGCAACTCAGAGGTAGGTGTCATCAGCAATAAACTTGTAGTTTGTTGGGCATCGTCTGTTGATACTTCTGCCTGGTCTGTGGGGTCACAGTGTCAGCAATAATGCATTGCTATAATACAGGAATAACATAGGCCTCTATTTCTCGCATAAGTTGCAACAGCCTGGACCAGTCTTTTCATAAATAATGATGATCTGAAGGAGTAGTATCACCAGAATCAGGAGATCTCACTGTATGAAATCTTGCTGTAGCAAAAAAGGATGCTCTCTATGCTGAGATTATCTGCAGTCAGTAAGCAGCTTCTGGTATTGCATCCTGCCAAGGTCAGTGCCTGGACACGCCCTCTTAACTCACTTTTTTAACTTTGCCTTAGAATATAGATCTATCATGTTTTCGCCAGATTAGCCATTTCCACAGGCCAATGCAAATTGGGCATAACACACATATATGCATCAATATAAATTATCCTTTTGTTTATCTTACTTCTAGGACATTTATCTAGTCCTTTACTTATTTAAAAAGTATTTTATTGATTCATCAAGTTGTGCCCATGACCCATCAATACCGGGAGTGCAGCAACACAAAACACAGCCTGTACCATACTCAGAACATAATTAACAAAATACACCAAATAGATAACGATAAAAACACACCAAAGATGCAATTTAAGACATGGTTACGGTATCTGCATTACAGCTTCCCAAAGATCAGTGTTTGTATATTTAAGTGGGGGGATACTATAAAATAAATGATATTCCATGTATGGCAGAGTGATCGGCATATACATAGAAAAATATTTGCGTTGAGATCAGTAAGCTTTTAGTAACTTATTATGTATCTATATAGCTACGGGGTGACAAAATAATTGCTACAACATAGTTGTTAGAAACGCAACAGCCTCTAATATTTAGAACAGATAATATGTAAGACATGGAGACATGGCTCTAACCAATACATTACTGTTATACAGATGTATATGTTTATGAAACTTGCCATTAGGCATAATTTTTCCGGTGAATACCTGGTCAAAATTGCATAAAGATCATGTTCCTCTGTACTTTGATAGAATATAACTGATGATTAACTAGTGGTGAATGGCTATTATTTCAATAATGCAGAGACCCTGATAGAGATCTAGGTCCCATCTCAAATGTATTCCCTTTGGTTCTTTAGTTTCTAATTTAAAGATCCATTGGACCTCCCTATCTAAAAGCTTGTGGTAGCGATCCCCCCTCTTTTGTTAGGGGAGATGTAATCTATTGCTTGAAACATCAATGTCTACTTGTGTTTTAGGGGGGTCTCTGTCTATTGATGTTAGATGTTCAGGTATTCTGTCTTTTAGATTTCTACTCGTGAAACCAGTGTATTGTTTACCACAGACTTTACATGTGATCAAATAAATGACATATTTTGAACAGCAGTCTAATCTGTAATTTATATTGTGTACAGAGTTATTTACTGTGGAAGTTATTTCACTTCCTACTTTACAATGTATGCATACGTTACAATGTCTACCACAAGGAAAAAAACTTTTCTGGCTAACCATGTTTCTCTGGTAGATGTTTCAGCGTTATACACATATTTCATTTGATGACTTCCTTTAGTGGCAGCTCTTTTTGGGAGGAATTTAATTCCTTTCTCTGGGATATTTTTGCATTGGGAATCTATTGTTAGAATTTCCAAATTTTTATGTATAATACTTCTTATTGCACTAAATTGATTGCTATATTGTGTAATGAACTTTATATCCGCCACATTTTCAACTTTTTTGAGCTCTTTTGTTGTAATAATTGAGTTCTATTAATTTTTCTGATATCTTGTCTCAATTGCAGTAAGGATTCTTTGTTGTAGCCTCTTTTTGTTAGTCTATGGATTAAATCCATAGAATGTTTATCATAGCTGTCTAAAATAGTACAAATACACCTAATTCTGATTACTTGGCCTTTAGGGATGCCTGTTTTTAATTGTTTTGAATGGCAAGAGTCAGCTCTGAGAATAGTGTTTCCAGCAATTTTCTTTCTATATAACTCAGATGAGACTTTGCCATTTTCAACACTCAATTTCATATCTGTGCAACGTTTGTTTTAGACAGGTTGACTATAGTGCATATCCTCTTGTTACTGGTTTCTTTTTGGGCTGGGATTTCCCATTTTCATTCTTTTCACTGGGCTGGATGACTCATTACCATTAGATCTATTAGATGTCTTCGGTCTTGCTCCTAGATTTTCAGTGTAGCTTAGGCTCTCAGGTTTAGGAGGATTTGAACCGGATACATCTGGAGATGCTGGTATAAGAGTTGAAGCTACGTTACTCCTTACTGAGAAATTCAAATCAGAGAAATTGACGTTCTTCTCCCTTTTGTTGTTTCCCCTGTTTGCCACGATGGTAGTAATTATTTTGTCACCCCGTAGCTATATAGATACATAATGAGTAACTAACGGCTAGATTACAAGTTTTGCATTATGAGTGGCTCGGTACTAACTTGCAAGTTATTGTCACCGTTCACCTCCCTATAGCGCTGCTATTACAGGTTTGCAAAAACCCGGCGTTAGCAGGCAATAAGTCAGCATTGAGCAAAATTAAGCTCCATACCACACTCAAATACCAGCGCTGCTTTGAGCTGGTTTTACGTGCTCGTGCACGATTTCCCCATAGACATCAATGGGGAGAGTCGGCTGAAAAAAAGCCTAACACCTGCAATAAAGGAGCGTAAAGCTCCGTAATGCAGCCCCATTGATTCATATGGGGAAACAAAATGTATGTTTACAACTAACACCCTAACATAAACTCCGAGTCTAAACACCCCTAATCTGCTGCCCCCGACATCACCGACACCTACATTACACTTATTAATCCCTAATCTGCCGCCCCCAACATCACCGCCACCTACCTACACTTATTAACCCCTAATCTGCCGCCCCCAATGTCGCAGCCACCTACCTACACTTATTGGCCCCTAATCTGCCGCCCCTAACATCGCCCCCACATACCTACATTTATTAACCCCTAATCTGCCACCCCAATGTCGCCTCCACTATACTAAAGTTATTAACCCCTAAACCTAACCCTAAGTCTAACCCTAACCCTAACACCCACTAACTTGAACATAAATAAATCTAAATAAAAATTAAAATTAATAACTAAATAATTCCTATTTAAGACTAAATACTTACCTGTAAAATAAACCCTAAGATAGCTACAATATAACTAATAGTTACATTGTAGCTATCTTAGGTTTTATTTTTATTTTACAGGTAAGTTTGTATTTATTTTAACTAGGTAGACTAGTTAGTTTATAGTTATTAACTATACAGGACTTCTCCAGACTGGCTCCCATCTTGTGGAACTCTCTGCCTCGCTCCACAAGACTCTCTTTTAGTTTTAAAAGCTTCAAGTGCTCCCTAAAGACTCTACTGTTCAGGGATGCATACAACCTAAGCTAACCTTTCTTTATACCAGTTCCTCTCCTCCATTGCTATCCCCTGAACCCCCTTAGCATGAGAGAGTCCAGCTGTTTGTTGATCACCTTCTCAAGAGCTGACTACAACAGTGCAACTCATGGCAGGGCCCTCTACCCATTTGATCCCTATAATTGTTTTGTTGTACTCCGTCTTTGTTAATAGCGCTGCGGAATCTGTTGGCGCTCTACAAATAACCGATAATAATAATAATTAACTATTTACTAGCTATCTAGTTAAAATAAATACAAAGTTACCTGTAAAATAAAACCTAACCTGAGTTACACTAACACCTAACCTTACACTAAAATTAAATAAATTACATTAATTAAATACAATTAACAAATAACAATTACAAAAAGAAACACTAAATTACACAAAATAAAAAAGAATATATCAAATATTTAAACTAATTACACCTAATCTAATAGCCCTATCAAAATAAAAAAGACCCCCCAAAATAAAAAAAACCCTAGCCTAAACTACCAATAGCCCTTAAAATGGCCTTTTGCGGGGCATTGCCCCAAAGAAATCAGCTCTTTTACCTGTAAAAAAAAATACAAACAACCCCCAACAGTAAAACCCACCACCCACACAACCAAACCCCCCAAATAAAATCCTATCTAAAAAACTAAGCTCCCCATTGCCCTGAAAAGGGCATTTGGATGGGCATTGCCCTTAAAAGGGCATTTAGCTCTTTTTCAGCCTAAACCCTAAGCTAAAAATAAAACTCACCCAATAAACCCTTAAAAGAAAACTAACACTAACCCCTGAAGATCCACTTACAGTTTTTGAAGACCGGACATCCATCCTCAATGAAGCGGCAGAAGTCCTAGGCGAAGCCGGCAGAAGTCTTCATCCAAGCCGGCAGAAGTCTTCATCCAGACGGCATGTTCTATCTTCATGCATCCCGCGCGGAGCGGCTCCATCTTCAAGACTTCCGGTGCGGAGCATCCTCTTCTGACGACGGCTAACGAAGAATGAAGGTTCCTTTAAGGGACCCCATAAGCAAAAAGTGGTAAGTGCTCCAGAGTATTCCTCTCCCCTCTGTGTGTCTTCTGACGTTCTTCACGTTGTGCTACGTCATTTCCGCTGCCCAGTCCTGCAATGAACAGGTTCCTCCAGGAACTTGAAGCCAACACGCCCAGTCCGGTGCTGTAAGGAATAGGGTAGGGAAGCTTCACCCACGCCTCCCAAACTAAAAAACAAATCCAGCAACAAAATAATCCCAGCACTCAAAAGGTATGGACACACCAAACTCCAAATGTGTAAAAGCAAAAAAGTTTTCTTTATTCCAAAGTATAGTTCATAAAAACAGCAGCAATGTGTCAAATCAGAAGGAAGTGGAAGCAATCAGGTCAAACATGTTTCATCTGTGATAACGTAACTTCCTCAATGACATTTTAGATAGGATTTTATTTGGGGGGTTTGGTTGTGTGGGTGGTGGGTTTTACTGTTGGGGGGTTATTTGTATTTTTTTACAGATAAAAGAGCTGATTTCTTTGGGGCAATGCCCAGCAAAAGGCCCTTTTAAGAGGTATTGGTAATTTAGTTTAGGCTAGGGTTTTTTTTATTTTTGGGGGGGGGGTTATTTTGATAGGGCTATTAGATTAGGTGTAATTAGTTTAAATATTTGATCATTTCTTTTTATTTTGTGTAATTTAGTGTTTGTTTGTTTTTGTAATTTAGTTAATTGCATTTAATTAATGTAATTTATTTAATTGTAGTGTAATGTTAGGTGTTAGTGTAAGGAGTAACATAGCTTCAACTCCTATACCAGAATTTCCAGATGTATCCAGTTCAAATCCTCCTGAACCTGAGAGCCTAAGCTACACTGAAAATCTAGGAGCAAGACCGAAGACATCTAATAGATCTAATGATAATGAGTCATCCAGCCCAGTGAAAAGAATGAAAATGGGAACAGCAAGTCAAAAAAGTCAGGAAAATACCAGCCCAAAAAGAAACCAGTAACGAGAAGATATGCACTATAGTCAACCTGTCTAAAAAAAAACGTTGGACAGATATGAAATTGAAGTCTTAGAAAAGGGACTGGGATTTGCTCTATCTACAAATTTTGACTTATTTCGCACAATTACAGACGTGAATCGTTTTGTGAAGAAGTTGGTGCTTAAAAAACATTTTTTGCAAATACAATCAACAGATAGTTCTAGTGTACATACTCTAACTACATTAGACAATAATGTTGAGAGTCCACTTTCCAACCAATGTATAAATAATGTAGATAATACCAATGTTGATTTGAATTTTGAGGATGCTGTAACTGAACAGGTACTTGAACAACTTATGAGTGTGTCTGATAGACCTATTATTGACATAAGCACCCACAAAGTTGCAAATCAACATTTAAGAACAAAAGGTACTTTTTACTCTATTCACTCTCACAACTATATAGACATGTTTCAAGAAAAAACTCATAGCGATTTGGTACAACGACACCATTGCACCAATACCATTAAATGTAAACAACAGAGACACAGACCTAAACTTACATTAAACAAAAAAATGCTTTGACAAAATTTGAAAAGACATAACAATCACTCCAGTTGACAAGGGAGGTTCTATAGTAGTTCAGGACACAGTAAACTACTATAGAGAAGCTCAGAACCATCTTAGAGATCACAATTCCTATATGTTGCTTGTACTGGCACTGGCACTGAGAGAAGTGCAACTAATGTTAATTCTGACAATGACAACTCCCAACTTGAACAGGTTTTTTCCTTGCCCCAGAGCAAACCGGACAGGGGAGGGAACCAGAAACCAATCAAACAGGGTTATCAGTTGAGAGAGAACAGACAAACCAAGTACAAATAAATTGTGTGATTAACCTTTCCAGCACTGATCTCTCTGATGCCCAGTTGCGAGTACTAGGACTTGGCCTAGGGTTTGTTCCCTCAACTAATTTTAATCTATTCAAGACAGTTATTGATGTGAATAGGTTAATTCGTAATATCACTTTAAAAGGCCATTTCTCTGGTGCCAGCAACGAGACATCTGAGCAGCCAGTGATGAAGAATTGGGTTAATAATAATTTTAACACTGACCTCTCCTTCACTGAAACTTGTGATTTGATTTCCCTTAGTCATCTAATGGTTGAAGGCAATAATATGGCCTCTGTGGAAAAAATCTCACGTATCAAAAGTATTAAAAGTCCTTCTAGGTTTTACCCCATTCACAGCAGGGGGAACATCATTGAAGGGCTCTATAGAAGAATAGAAAGGGATCTAAGAGCCTTATCTATGACTACTAGGGACACACCACAAAATTTGAGTAAGACCGAAAAAATAGCCCTTGAACAACTGACTAACAATCAGGATATTGTCGTGCGTAATGCAGACAAGGGAGGCTCGGTGGTTGTCTTAAATAAAAATGACTACATACAGGAGGCACTAAGACAATTGGAAGATCCTGAGTCATACACTGTGCTTTTGAGTAACCCCACGAGAAGGTTCCAAAGGGAACTAAAACACCTGGTGGATGATGGAATGGAACAGGGATTTTTAGACTCGGACACAGCCACTTACATCTATGTAGAGTGTCCAGTTACCCCAGTCTTCCATCATCTACCGAAGGTGCATAAGTCCCTTCAGAACGTAAAAGGTCGCCCCATAGTCAGTGGGATTGGGTCTCTTTTTGAGCACCTTTCCCAATGGCTTGACATGATATTGCAACCATTCGTGGTGGCCCTACCGAGTTTCCTACGAGATACCAAACATTTGGTGAACTTGGTAGATAATTTTGTCTGGAATAATGCTCTCCATAGTTGGGTAACTGTTGACGTTATGGCCCTCTATACATCCATTCCCCATGACAAAGGTATGGAAGCTATTTCATTCTTCCTTAAGGAATGGTCTGATTTTTCTGAGGACTTCCAAAGGTATGTCCTAAGGGTGGCCTTATTCCTCTTAACACATAATTTTTTTTAATTTGAGGGTACTTTCTATCTCCAAAGATGTGGGACAGCGATGGGGGCCAAGTTTGCCCCCTCTTATGCCAACCTATTCATGGGTTGGTGGGAGCTGTCCCACATCTTTGGAGACGGAAACCCCTACAGGCCTGAGATAGCGTTTTTTCGTCGTTTCATCGACGATGTGATTCTGATCTGGAGTGGTAGTGAACTAAATTTGGAATTGTTCATTAAACATATCAATACGAATAGTATTGGTCTAAAGTTCACCCATGAGACAGATAAGATCAAGATAAATTTTCTTGATATAACACTCAAAGGCAGTTCTGATGGAACAATCGCCACCAGTCTCTACAGAAAACCCATCTCTGGCAACTCATTGCTACATGCAAGGAGTTGCCACCCTAAACACGTACCCTATGCGATAGCTAAGGGACAATTGATTCGGGTTAAACGGAATTGTACAGACATAAAAGATTGTCAGTACCAGATGAAGGAGGTTAACAAACGTTTGTAACAAAGGGGTTACCCACGTAGCACAGTCAAGAGAGCCTTCAATGATGTCTCTAAATTACATAGATCTGATTTAATCAGAGACAAACAAAAGAAAGAGAAAACACATAAGGGTGTTACTTTTGTCACTGACTTTAGTTCCCAATATGAAGAAGTATGCAATATAGTTAAAAATCACTTCAAGATGCTTGTTGCGGATGACAGATTGATAGATTGTGTACAAGAGGGGGTCAGATGTTCCTATCGCAGGAATCGGACACTGGGCAACATTTTGTCACCCATGGTCCTTAAGAAGCCATCACTACAAACTAGTTCATGGCTTACCCACAAAGGGTCATACAGGTGCGGCAGCTCCAGATGTGGGGCATGTGAGTACCTGATAGTATCTGATACCTTCAGATCTACCAAAACTGGTAAAATCTATGATATTAATTTCTGTCTCAACTGCACCTCTACCTATGTTATATATTGCATAACATGCACAGTTTGTGGCAAACAATACACAGGACTTACGACGAGGGATGTTAGATCTCGAGTGAGAGAACATCTCTCTACCATTAGAGTGGGCAAAGCATCTACCCCACTGGTACACCACTTTTCAGTGGTTCACAATAAGGAATTGTCCTGCTTCTCCTGGCAACCAATTGATATGGTCCCTTATCCCAAGAGGGGAGGTGATAGGGATACTATCTTGGGGAAGCGGGAGATGCTGTGGATTTTTAAATTAGAGACCAAAATTCCGCATGGACTAAACTCCGAATTTGACCTTATTAACTACTGGGAATAATAAATAGAAATATCCCATTTCTAGTGTGTAGAAATCATACCATCCTCTAGCGTATCGAGCTTATTTCCCAAGCAACATAGTAAAAATATCTTGCTCCTCCGCTTCCCTTTATGTTCATCATTTATATACATATTACTTACAGCACGAGATACTCTGTAGATGACTTGTATACCATCATTACACTCATCAGTTACCATATGAATTTATCTAGTTACCGATCTGGTTGCTATAGCTTAGAGAGGGCACTTATATGACTAACAAGAATTTATAAATTGTTTGGGTTAATTATATCTTAGTTCTTTCATAGGCTAGATTCGTAGACATATGGCATCACCATAGATTACCCCCATATACATATATATATGTTTCTATAATTTATGGGGGTACTTTGCTGAGGATATAGTTTGTATGGTGTCACATATGTATTTATAGTCATATGCCTTTGATTCTATGGCACCAATGACATTTTGTAGCCCTGATATTAGCATATGTATTTATTGCTTATCTAAGATCTATCCTGTGTATACTTATTGAAGACATGTGTATACATATACATATGTATTGTGCTGTATTACCTATCATCTATAGTCTTTATTATTATTTTTGTAGGGTCGTTAGAATTATCCTGTTCAACTATGTCATTTGTTTTACAATATTTACATTATAATGGTTTCATTCACTGATTCAATATTCCTTTTCCCAATTATGTATTTACATACAATATAATATTTCATATTATTCGTTCCACTATTGGTTTCTGGCACACCAAATGTTAATTCACCAAGGGGAGTTGTTTTAACCTTTAACCTGTGATGTTTATTAATTGTGTGTGTATATAAGCTTCACCTGGTATAGGCTACTTCATGCTATGATTACGGCCTAACAGCCGAAACGCGTAAGCTTGCCTACCCCAGGTGCTTGTGTGCAACTTTCTTCGCTGTTTGTACCATCAGCTTTTAACTTTTGGATCAATAAAGACATTGTTTTAATTTACCCTGCCGTTCGCTCTCAAATCTCTTTATGGTGAAGCTCCCTAGAAACGCCACACGTATCTTTTTGGATGAGTTAAGAAAACTCTTGGACTGGGGTGAACATTTAGGTATATTAGACAAAAAGTTGTGTGATTATTTATATATAGACCAAACAGTTACAGCAAATTTCCGCCTAGCTCCAAAAATGTATAAGGATCTGGAATCTTTCCCAGGTCACCCAATAGTTTCTGGGGTTGGATCCATGGGTGAACACCTAGGGGAATGGCTAGCTAATATTCTCCAACCCTTTGCATTAACTATTCAAAGTTTTGTCAAAGACACTACACATGTATTAAACATAATGGACACACAAGTTGGGATGACACTTTCAAGTGGATAACAATAGATGTTTCATCTCTTTTTTCCTGTATCCCTCATGAGTTGGGGATCAAAGCAGTTGAATATCATCTTCTACTTAAAAGTGACTTCCCAACAGAGTTAATTGAATTCATTCTGGAAGTACTAAGGTTTCTGCTCACTCATATTTTTTTATGTTTCACTCAAACTATTACCTTCAAATTTGCGACATGGCAATGGGGGCAAAATTTGCCCCCTCTTATGTCAATTTATTTTGGGGATGGTTCGAGTCAACATACATTTATGGAGAGCAGAATACCTGTGGCCAGCTTATCAAATCATATGTAAGGTATATTTACGACCTGATCATGATATGGTCAGGTATAGATGAACAAGCCAAGGATTTCCTAATGTATTTAAATTCAAATAACATGAACTTGAAATTCACTTATAAGTTAACTAACCACAGTATTGAATATTTAGATATACTTTTGAGTGGTGAAAATGGCAAATTCTCGTCTGAATTATATAGAAAGAAAATTGCTGGAAACACTATTCTCAAAACTGACTCTTGCCATTCAAAACACATCCCTAAAGGCCAACTAATCAGAATTAGGTGTATTTGCACTAATTTAGACAGCTATGATAACCATTCTATGGATTTAATCCATAGACTAACAAAAAGAGGCTACAACAAATAATCCTTACTGCAATTGAGACAAAAAAATCAGAAAAATTAATAGAACTCAGTTATTACAAAAACAAAAGAGCTCATAAAAGGATGAAAATGTGGAGGATATGAAGTTTATTACACAATATAGCAATCAATTTGGTGCAATAAGAAGTATTATACAAAAATGTGGAAATCCTAACACTAGATTACCAATGCAAAAATATCCCAGAGAAAGGAATTAAATTCATCCCCAAAAGAGTTGCCACGATAGGAAGTCATCTAATGAAATATGTATATAACTCTGAAACATCTACCAGAGAAACATGGTTAGCGAGAAAAGTTTTTTTTTCGTTTTGGTAGACATTGTAACGTATGCATACATTGTAAAGTAGGAAGTTAAATAACTTCCACAGTAAATAACTCTGTACACAATATAAATTACAGATTAGACTGCTGTTCAAAATATGTCATTTATTTGATCACATGTAAAGTCTGTGGTAAACAATACACTGGTTCCACGAGTAGAAATCTAAAAGACAGAATAAGTGAACATCTAACATCAATAGACAGAGACCCCCCTAAAACACCAGTAGGTAAACATTTTAATCAGCATGAAAAAAAGAAGACATTGATGTTTCAAGCAATAGATTACATCTCCCCTAACAAAAGAGGGGGGGATCGTTACCGCAAGCTTTTAGATAGGGAGGTCCAATGGATCTTTAAATTAGAAACTAAAGAACCAAAGGGAATAAATTTGAGATGGGACCTAGATCTCTATCAGGGTCTCTGCGTTATTAAAATAATAGCCATTCACCACTAGTTAATCATCAGTTATATTCTATCAAAGTACAGAGGAACATGATCTTTATGCAATTTTGACCAGGTATTCACCAGAAATAATATGCCTAATGGCAAGTTTCATATACATATACATCTGTATAACAGTAATGTATTGGTTAGAGCCATGTCTCCATGTCTTACATATTATCTGTTCTAAATATTAGAGGCTGTTTCTAACAGCTATGTTGTAGCAATTATTTTGTCAACCCGTAGCTATATAGATACATAATAAGTTACTAAAAGCTTACTGATCTCAACGCAAATATTTTTCTATGTATATGCCGATCACTCTGCCATACATGGAATATCATTTATTTTATAGTATCCACCACTTAAATATACAAACACTGATCTTTGGGAAGCTGTAATGCAGATAGACTGTCATATGTACCGTAACCATGTCTTCAATTGCATTTTCGGTGTGTTTTTATCGTTATCTATTTGGTGTATTTTGTTAATTATGTTCTGAGTATGGTACAGGCTGTGTTCTGTTTTGCTGCACTCCCGGTATTGACGGGTCATGGGCACAACCTGATGAATCAATAAAATGTCTGTGCCAGTACATTGATATATGCTTAACAACTGAATGCATATTGAAGCCCCCAATCTTTGGGCAGGTATGTCCGCCGGGAATGCATATAAACAGAGTATACGTCAGGTGTTTGGGGGCGTGAACTTACAGGGCTATTTAAACCTGGATTTTCACACTCCCAAACTATCTTTGAAAAAGCGCCAGAGGGGTATGAAACAAGTCAGATGACGTAATCCCTACCTTTGTCTCATGTGAGTTTGTTTGTTACTACTTTTAATGCATACTAAATAAATTGTTAATTTTTAAGGCTTGTGCATAGTGTCTATCTTTAATCTTCAAGGACTGAGTTTACCTATTCGCCCTGTGTGCAGTACCTGATTCTTTTGTTTCCTACCATGGATTTACATGCCTGTGGATTTTAACTGCAGCTTCGGCATAAAGGGTGTTGTATTTCCATTACGCTGAAGGGTGACTCCAATACACAGAGGTAACCTGTATCACTCACTCACCTCCGGTATTCTCTTTATATATATATATATTCATATTTAGACATGTGTATGTATGTATCTCTATGTTAAGGCCCTTTGCATGCCTTTTTTATAACACCTGAGACCTCATATTTTTGAGACAACAAAGAATACCCCTCTCTTAGTGTGGCCCGAGATATGCAAAAGTCAAAGCTAATTTTATCCACAATGCCGGAACCAACCAGAAGGACAAAAATGTCATAATTTTTGCTATGAGCTGGGCGACAGTTCTTGTAAGTACAAAAGTTTGTAGAATATTGCTTACCCCTCTTCTGTGACTCGTCCAGTCTTAGGTTGCTGTATATCCCGAGTAGCATTCCATCAACCACTCCTAGTACGGCGCTAACACCTCTCGTGTACCCGGGAGTCTCGATTTCCTATCGGTCCAGCATCGGATCATGTGGAGACGTTCTTCACAGGCTCAGGGAATAGGTAGGGAAATGCTTCAAGAAGCTGTGCTACACTCCAGTTAGGCCAGGTTTAACAGTTCATCAGCAAAGAGAAACGGAGCACCAGCCTCAGTAAAATATATATATCAATGATTATTCCAAAATATCTTAAAATTACGAAAGACACACAGTGGAAATAAAAACCAGGGAGTCAGCAAAGCACAGCTGACGCGTTTTGGCTGGAAGCCGTTGTCAAAAGCTGGTACACATAGGTAAAAAGCACTTCCTTTAAAACACCAAAATGACTCCTATTGGTTAACATACATTCATCTGATTAACTCTTTGATTGCTTACCTATTAAATCTTTAATTACATACATCTATACATAAATGCTGTAAGACTCAAAGAGACTAGACCTAACTAACACAACCATTTCACACTATTGATTTTGCTTTATTATCTAATATACAAATAGCTGTAAGAGAGCAATAGGGCTCTGAGGGAAGTTACAAGATTAGTGTATACTCATTGATATTTCTACAGATCTGTGAGATTGTTAGGATACTGAAAAGTTTACCCAAGTATACATATATGAATAACCTTCTCCACTCAGTCTCACTCCAAACCTTGGATACAATCAGATTTAATATCCTATTTGTGATCATAGAACTGAGGGTGACCCAGAGATGGTCAAGAAAGGAAAATTGTTAGCATACCGTCGTAAACAAAACTAGCAAACAGAGCCCTTGGTTCGTGCAAGTTGTAGTTACATTTAACACAGTAAAGTGCGAGCAAAGTTCAGGTAAGTATATATTCTACAACCTTATGCCAGTATTGAATATAGAAGAAACTTAACGATACCAGTTCATCATGAGTTAGTGCGGTTTCCGAGATGCGTAGCTTGTTAGTGTACTACTGATGACGTCACACACTCCGGCGTGTCTGTGAGAGAATTCCGATTCAGTTACCACAGCTGCTTGTAGCAAAGGAGACAAAACGTTAAAGGAAGGTAAACATTGTATAACAAAGAGAGACAAAAAGAACTTATCAGGAACTTGTAGGAAGCCGCTGTAAAGGATAAATACAAAGTTATAACAGCGCTTAATAGTTGTACAACAGGTATCCATGAATCCAAATTACCAAGCAATGATTGAGAGGGGAAATGACGATAAATAGTGTCTGATTGTCATGTGATCAGGAGTTTTAAAGGGGAAGCAGATATAATTAGAGTACAGATAAGCAAATACACCTAGAATCCTGACATAGATATTCTATCCTCACTGATAAATATGGTTTTACACAAACCCCCTTTGAGCTGGTACAAAACAAAACATACAAAGGAGGACAGTGCATATACACCAGCCGTGATTAACCCTGAACATAGAAAGACAAAGTTAATGAGAGTAAGCCCGCTAGATTTCCAGTATGCTAATTCACTGGACTAGTACACAGATGGATACATAGGGGCCCATTTATCAAGCTCCGAACGGAGCTTGTGGGCCCGTGTTTCTGGCGAGTCTTCAGACTCGCCAGAAACAGCAGTTATGAAGCAGTGGTCTAAAGACCGCTGTTCCATAACCTGTCCGCCTGCTCTGATGAGGCGGACAGGAATTGCCGGAAATCAACCCCCTTGACACCCCCTGCTGGCGGCCCATTGGCTCTTGTGAGTTGCTGGTGCAATGCTGAATACGGAGAGCGTAATTGCTCTCCGCATTCAGCGAGGTCATGCGGACCTGATCCGCACTGTCAGATCAGGTCAGCAAGACCTTTGATAAATAGGCCCCATAGTCTGTTTACAAGGTGTGAGATGAATATTCATGATTAAATGTTAGAATCCATCCCTATATGTTTAGTCAAAGAGTGCACAGGGATACATTGTTTAATACAAATATAAACAAAGTGTACATGGTACTAGCAGACAACTCCTGGAGAGACCATTCAATTTGTAAAAACCTAGTTCTTCACCATCTAACTGAATTAAGCATACCACCCCTCATTGCACCACATTTGATTTTTTAAAATAGTTAGCTACCTTGATAGGTTATACTCTTCATATTCTACTTGATGGCATACATTCTACATTTTAAACTGGATATCAATGGGTGGTTCTAAGTCTAAAATCTAAAAAGAGTAAGCATACCCCTGGCCTACCGTATAGTAAGCCAAAACTAAATCATAAAGAACATAGGAAATCCGGTATAAGGAGAGACTACATTTTTGTTGTGTGAGTGAGCAAAATGTTGTACCAATGGGGTACTGGCCCATCCCACCCTGATACTAGAAAGGTGTTCTCTAATTCTGGACCTGACCTCTTGGGTGGTGAGTCCTATGTACTATTTGTCACACTCAATGCAGGTGATCAAATAGATCACAAAAGTTGATCTACAATTAAGGCACATTTTCTGGCAAATAACTAGGTTTTTTTTACAAATGTAATGCTCTCTCCAGGAGTTGTTTACTAGTATCATGCACACCACTTTGTTTATATTTGTATTAAGCAATGTATCCCCGTGCACTCTGTAACTTAACATATAAGGGTGGATTCTAGCATTTAATCATGGATATTCATCTCGCACCTTGTAAACAGACTATACATCCATCTGTGTACTAGTCGAGTGAATTAGCATACTGGAAATCCAGTGGGCTTACTCTCATGAACTTTGTCTTTCTATGTTCAGGGTTAATCACGCCTGGTGTATATGCACTGTCCTCCTTTGTATGTCTTGGTTTGTACTAGCTCAAAGGGGGTTTGTGTAAAATCATATTTATCAGTGAGGATAGAATATCTCACAGATCCGTATAAGTACACTAATCTTGTAACTCCCCTCAGAGCCCCATTGCTCTCTTACAGCTATTCATATATTAGATAATAATATGAAATCAATAGTGAGAAATGGTTGTGTTAGTTAGATCTAGTCTCTTTGAGTCTTACAACATTTATGTATAGATGTATGTAATTAAAGAGTTAATATCTATGCAATCAAAGAGTTAATCAGATGAATATATGTTAACCAATAGGAGTAATTTTGGTGTTTTAAAAGGAAGTGCTTTTTACCTACGGTATGTGTACCAGCTTTTGACAACGGCTTCAAGACGAAACGCGTCAGCTGTGCTTTGCAGACTCCCTGGTTTTTATTTCCACTGTGTGTCTTTCGTAATTTTAAGATATTTTGGAATAAAGATTAATATATTTTTTTACAGAGGCTGGTGCTCCGTTTCTCTTTGCTGATGAACTCATA
This sequence comes from Bombina bombina, assembly GCF_027579735.1. Classification (NCBI taxonomy): domain Eukaryota; kingdom Metazoa; phylum Chordata; class Amphibia; order Anura; family Bombinatoridae; genus Bombina; species Bombina bombina. The sequence continues at coordinate 231,309,523 of NC_069500.1, read as the reverse complement.
TCTTTGAGCCCTTATAACTTTTTTATGCAAACATTATTTTTTAATACATTTTAGTAGACAGTGTTATTATGTGTGTAACTGTACTTTTAAATGTATTTTTTATGTTTTGTGCAATTTTTTTGACTCATATGACATGTGTTAAATTCAATTGTGCTCAAGTGAACGTGCTTACTTTCAACTTGTAATACGTGTGCTACTTCCAACACACACAAACACCCACGATAAACCCCTTATCGCTTACGTGCAACAGTTAGCATGCCACTCATAATCTAGCCCATAGTTCCACCATTCTCATGGACTCAAAAGTACTTCTCTTGATTGTAGACTTTCACAATGATACACTTATATCCTGGAGAGTGTTCTTGAATTAGCTAGATGTTGCAAGAGGTTTTTTTGTTCCCCAGGAAGCAACTGCTTCCCAATGCAAATTCCACATTTGGAATCAACTCCAGACATTTTAACTGCTTAATGGTAATGAAAAAGTATGAGGACAGCTCACACCTGGCTATGAAATAGCTCCTCAGTCAATTGTCCAATTACTGTTGGTCCTTTTACAAGGAGGGCACTACATATAAAAGTGCTGTAATTCTTAAACTATTCACCTAATTTGGATTAATATACCATGAAATTAAAGCTTACTGTGAGGTCTGCAGATGAGAGTTGTGAGAGAGATTCTGGCAGATCCTGGGAACTCTACTGTTTAGCCCAGATAATACCTCTGTCCCTCCCCCTTTCTGAAACTGTCAGTTTTATTTAAACATAAAATAAATATAAAATGCAATGTAAAATATACACAGAAATATTCTCTGAATTGTTAAATTTAATCAGAAAATTTCAAAGCATAATAAGAATGTGTAAAATTACTGATGTATGCTGAATCTAAATGCATTAAAATACAAAATAGAAAGCGAAAAAGCTTAATTGTAATAAAAATAATGCAATAACTAACATAAAATGCAAAGCACAAAGTGTAAATGTAACAAAACTCTCATGTTATGCAATGCTATAGTGCACTGGGCTTGTCTCTCTTTCCCATAGTGAAATGCAGGGAACACCGCTTAAAAAAGTATAGCAAAATTTACCTTTTAAGACTCTTGTGAGAGATCTCACAGCGCTGGAAGATCATTTTAGATCATCTCATCTGAGAAAAGAGCATTTTTGGGAGGCAGCTCTCTCTGTGTCTTCCAGGTTCCACCCTTTTTCTTAGAGAATTCAGAGAGTTCAGTCCCTCTGAAGTCTGTGCTATAATTTATCTCCAAGCCGGAGAAACTGATCAATCATCAGAGAAAAAATAGAAGCCAAAATAAAACATAAATGTGACGCAAACAAAAAAATCCAACATGTTATAATGTTTAACCCCTTAACGACCGACGACGTATACCATACGTCCTCAAAAAAAAAGCACTTAACGACCGAGGACGTATGGCATACGTCGTCGGTTTAACAGAGCACTGGAAGCGATCGAAATCGCTTCCAGCTGCTCTAACAGTATTGCAGGCTTGCCTTGAGGTCTAGGCATCCTGCAATACTGTTCCCGAGTGCCGGGACCGGATTGATCACTCCCCCACAAGTGATCACTTCCGGTTTCGCTCCACGTGGAGCCCGGCAGTGTTTCAGAGCATCGGAAGCGATCGGACACGCTTCCGATGCTCTGCTTGTGTGCTAAGTGCCTCAGTGGGTCGAGGCACTTAGTTGGTTATTAAATAAAAGTAAAAATAAAAAAAAATAAAAACGAATTAAATAAAAAAAAAGCCCTAAATAGCCCCCCCCCTCCCCCTTCACTAGGCATCCAAGATGGCGATGCCCAGTGCATCATGGGGCCTCTGGGGGTGTCCCTAGCCTGCATCATCATAGGGGCAAGCTAGGGTCACCCAATCTGAGCCTCCCACCCTAAAAAAAATAATAATAATAAAATACCCCATTTGTCTGATCATGTCAATATTTGTAAATATTGACTATGATCAGTGTGGATCTCCCTCCCTCTCCTCACTTGCCATTTTGTTGGAGAGAGAGAGAGACCTGTATTTAGCAGAGAGAGAGATTTATTTCTTTTATTTGTTAAAAAATATAGAACCAAAGGCTCTTTTCAGAGCCATTAACCCCTAGCTTGCCAGTGATCACTATATATCACTGGCAGTAACATAGGTGCACTTTTTTTTGCTGCATTTTGCTGTCTGTGCATTTTTTTAGGGGTTAATTTTGTTGTTGTAATTTTTTAAAAACCCAAAGGCTCTTTTCAGAAACATTTAGTTAATTTAATTTAATTTTCAGAGCCATTAACCCCTAGCTTGCCAGTGATCACTATATATCACTGGCAGTAGCATAAGTACACTTTTTTTTTGCTGCATTTTGCTGTCTGTGCATTTTTTTAGGGGTTAATTTTGTTGTTGTAATTTTTTAAAAACCCAAAGGCTCTTTTCAGAAACATTTAGTTAATTTAATTTAATTTTCAGAGCCATTAACCCCTAGCTTGCCAGTGATCGCTATAAATCACTGGCAGTTGCATAGCTGTACTTTTTTGCTGTCTGCGCATTTTTTTAGGGGTTAATTTTGTTGTTGTAATTTTTTAAAAACCCAAAGGCTCTTTTCAGAAACATTTAGTTAATTTAATTTAATTTTCAGAGCCATTAACCCCTAGCTTGCCAGTGATCACTATATATCACTGGCAGTAGCATAGGTACACTTTTTTTTTGCTGCATTTTGCTGTCTGTGCATTTTTTTAGGGGTTAATTTTGTTGTTGTAATTTTTTAAAAACCCAAAGGCTCTTTTCAGAAACATTTAGTTAATTTAATTTAATTTTCAGAGCCATTAACCCCTAGCTTGCCAGTGATCGCTATAAATCACTGGCAGTTGCATAGCTGTACTTTTTTGCTGTCTGCGCATTTTTTTAGGGGTTAATTTTGTTGTTGTAATTTTTTAAAAACCCAAAGGCTCTTTTCAGAAACATTTAGTTAATTTAATTTAATTTTCAGAGCCATTAACCCCTAGCTTGCCAGTGATCGCTATAAATCACTGGCAGTAGCATAGCTGTACTTTTTTGCTAGTTAATTTAGTTAATTAATTTAGTTAATTTAATTTAATTTTCAGAGCCATTAACCCCTAGCTTGCCAGTGATCGCTATAAATCACTGGCAGTTACATAGCTGTACTTTTTTGCTGTCTGTGCATTTTTTTAGGGGTTAATTTTGTTGTTGTAATTTTTTAAAAACCCAAAGGCTCTTTTCAGAAACATTTAGTTAATTTAATTTAATTTTCAGAGCCATTAACCCCTAGCTTGCCAGTGATCGCTATAAATCACTGGCAGTAGCATAGCTGTACTTTTTTTCTAGTTAATTTAGTTAATAAATTTAGTTAATTTAATTTTTTTTAGTAATTGTTTTCTGTGACAGATACAAAAATGTCACAGAAAAGATATAGTGCTGAGGAGGCGTATGCCATCCTTGCGTCAGAGTCAGATGCCTCTATTTCTGACTCAGACCCCAATTTTGACCCTGCCATGTGCTCAGATACATCACTAGATGCAGTCTCAACTGATAGTGATGTATCTGTGGCTGCTAGCCCCCCTGCCAGCCCCCCTGCTACCCCCCCTGCCAGCCCCCCTGCCAGAAGGAGGCGTGTTGCTGCCATTGCTGCTGAAGAGTGGGTAACGCCTCATCTCCAGAGGCCAGATATCCCACCCTTCACAGCAAATGCTGGCATAAATATAGATGTGGCAGGTTTTAGCCCCCAGCAGTTTCTGGAAGTGTTTCTGGGCGATGATATATTGGGGAACATTGTCGCCCAAACTAATTTATATGCCCATCAGTTCCGTGCTGCAAAGCCTGGAACATATTTGGCAAAGCAGCAATGGGCCCCCATCAATGTGCCAGAATTCAAAAAATTCTGGGCATTGACTATGCTGATGGGCATCATAAAGAAACCCTCCATTCGCTCCTACTGGAGTACTAGCCCCATCTGCTCTACCCCCATTTTCTCCCAGACTATGTCGAGGAAGAGGTATGAAATGATTCTGCATTTCATGCACTTTAGCGACAACAGCCTGTGCCCCCCTAGGGAGCATCCCCAATTTGACAGGCTGTATAAAATCCGCCCCCTGATAACCCACTTTTCTGCCAGGTTTGCAGAGGCTTATACACCTGGAAGGAATATATGCGTTGATGAATCCCTAATGAAGTATAAGGGAAGGCTGGGATTCAAGCAGTATATTCCTTCCAAACGCTCCAGATATGGGGTAAAGGTGTATAAGCTCTGTGACAGCGAGACTGGGTATACTCAGGCCTTCCGGGTGTACGAGGGAAAGGATAGCCACCTTGACCCTCCAGGTTGCCCAGAACATATGGGAACCACTGGCAAGATTGTCTGGGACCTGATATTACCCCTAATGAACAAAGGGTATCACTTGTACTTAGACAATTTTTATACAAGTGTCCTTTTGTTCAAGCTACTGTATTGCTTTGATACAGTAGCTTGCGGTACAATTAAAAAGAACCGCGCAGGTTTCCCAGGACAGCTTGTACGCACCCGGCTACGAAGGGGGGAGACCTCAGCTCTGCGCCAAGAGGAGCTGTTGGCACTGAAGTACAGAGACAAGAAGGATGTATACCTTCTTACCACCATTCACACAGAGAGGACGGTGGCGGTTTCTGTACGTGGCAGAGCTGAGATCATAAGGAAGCCAGTGTGCATCAAGTCTTATAACCGGCATATGGGTGGGGTTGATCTGGCTGATCAGCTGCTGCAGCCCTACCTAATTATGCGGAAGACAAGGGCCTGGTACAAAAAGGTTGCAATTTACCTAATGCAGATTGCAACCCACAACGCTTTTTTGTTGTTCAAAAAAGCAAACCCCAGAGTTAAAAAGACTTTTTTACAGTTTCAGCTCCAGATTATTACGGGGATTTTGTACCATGATGCACCTGCTCCCCGGGCGGTGATGGGAGAGAGCAGAGTTGGGGCTACCCATTTTATTTTTAAAATCCCCCCTACTGCCACAAAGCAGAAACCACAAAAAAAATGCAGAGTCTGTACCAAGAGGGGGAAGAGAAGGGACACCATATATTACTGTCCTGATTGCCCTGGACAGCCTGCACTCTGCATTGGGGACTGCTTCAAGCGGTACCATACAATGGTCAATTTTTAAAAAAATAAATACATTTGCTGTTACATATATATATATTTTTTTTGGTTATGTTTACAGTTAGATGTTTTTTTGTTTTTTTTACTTTTACTGTGCCAGATTTTTACATTTCACTACTCTATTTTTTTCTAAAATTGGGCCTGTTTTTTTTTTAACCAAAACCCCTGTCAAACCTATGCATGGGGGACATAGGTGTTCTCAGGGTGCCTTGCAGAAAACAACCTGAAGTATGTTTTTGTAATAACTTACAACAGTCTCTCCTAAATTATAGTCAAAAAGCAATGTGTCTGTAAAAATGAAAATTGAAAAATTACCACCATACACTTTCTCCAATTTTTTGGGCTAAAACGGTTGCTTCAAAGGCATCAAAGCACACCATATACAATACCTTGGGGTGTCAACATTTAAAAAATATACACTTTCATGGCAATAAATAAAAGTGGGGTATGCGATAGGCCCCAAACTAAAGATAGGCCTATCAGAAGAAATACTCTCATTTTTAATAACTAAAATCACAAGTCATAAAATTGTAACATAACCTTCCCAAAATCCTGGCAAACCTATGCATGGGGGGCATAGGTGTACTCAGGGTGCCTTGCAGAAAACAACCTGAAGTATTCTTTTGCAATAACTTACAACAATCTCTCCTAAATCATAGTCAAAAAGCAATGTGTCTGTAAAAATGAAAATTGAAAAATTACCACCATATACTTTCTCCAATTTTTTGGGCTAAAACGGTTGCTTCAAAGGCATCAAAGCACACCATATACAATACCTTGGGGTGTCAACATTTAAAAAATATACACTTTGAATGCAATAAATAAAAGTGGGGTATGTGATAGGCCCCAAACTAAAGATAGGCCTATCAGAAGAAATACTCTCATTTTTAATAACTAAAATCATGTAACATAACCTTCCCAAAATCCTGGCAAACCTATGCATGGGGGGCATAGGTGTACTCAGGGTGCCTTGCAGAAAACAACCTGAAGTATTCTTTTGCAATAACTTACAACAGTCTCTCCTAAATCATAGTAAAAAAGCAATGTGTCTGTAACAATGAAAATTGAAAAATTACCACCATATACTTTCTCCAATTTTTTGGGCTAAAACGGTTGCTTCAAAGGCATCAAAGCACACCATATACAATACCTTGGGGTGTCAACATTTAAAAAATATACACTTTGAATGCAATAAATAAAAGTGGGGTATGTGATAGGCCCCAAACTAAAGATAGGCCTATCAGAAGAAATACTCTCATTTTTAATAACTAAAATCATGTAACATAACCTTCCCAAAATCCTGGCAAACCTATGCATGGGGGGCATAGGTGTACTCAGGGTGCCTTGCAGAAAACAACCTGAAGTATTCTTTTGCAATAACTTACAACAGTCTCTCCTAAATCATAGTAAAAAAGCAATGTGTCTGTAACAATGAAAATTGAAAAATTACCACCATATACTTTCTCCAATTTTTTGGGCTAAAACGGTTGCATCAAAGTCATCAAACCACTCCATGTATAATACCTTGGGGGGTCAACTTTTTAAATATAATCACATTTATGGAAAACAAATAAATTGGGGTATGTTAAAAGACCCCCAAAAAAAGACGATAGGCAAAGAAAATATGTTAAATGTGAAAAAAAATCACAAACACATGTCAGACATTTGGCATTGCACCGCCCAAACAAGCCACCAAACCTATGCATAGGTGGTATCACTGAACTCAGGAGATGTTGGTGACCACATATTGGTGTCTTCTTTGGTAGTAACACATAACAGGAGCTGTGAATCCATGTCTAAAGTACAATGTATGTGAAAAATAACACAAAGAAATGAATGCCCAATAGTTTGACAAAGACTAGTGGTTGAATTAGTGTATGGAAAGTGTTAAAACACCTGCATTTGAAATACCATAGGATGTCTACTTTTCAAAAATATATGGTTTTATGGGGGTAAATTACATTGGCCGGCTTCAGAAATGTCTTAAATAGAACATGGGTGCATGGGATGTGAAAATGGGAAGTGTAAAAAATGGAATGCGCTTCCTAAAAATAAGGCCTTCTAGCCCCCAGAGAACCCAACACACCTATACATGGGTGGTATCACTGTACTCAGGAGATGTTGTTGAACACATATTGAGGTTTTTTTTGGCAGTAACACATAACAGGAACTGAGAATCCATGCCTAAAGTACAATGTGTGTGAAAAATAACACAAAATAATGACTACCCAAAAGTTTGACAAAGACTGGTGGTTGAATTAGTGCATGGAAAGTGTTAAAATACAAGCATTTGAAATACCCTAGGCTGTCTACTTTTCAAAAATATATGGTTTGATGGGGGTAAATTCCATTGACCAGCTTCAGAAATGTCCCAAATAGGACATGGGTGCATGATGACCGATGTGAAAATTCCAAGTTGAAAAACTGGAATGCGCTTCCTAAAATTAAGGCCTTTTAGCCCCCAGAGAACCCGACACACCTATACATGGGTGGTATCACTGTACTCAGGAAATGTTGTTGAACACATATTGAGGGTATTTTTGGCAGTAACACATAACAGGAACTGAGAATCCATGCCTAAAGTACAATGTGTGTGAAAAATAACACAAAATAATGACTACCCAAAAGTTTGACAAAGACTGGTGGTTGAATTAGTGCATGGAAAGTGTTAAAATACAAGCATTTGAAATACCCTAGGGTGTCTACTTTTCAAAAATATATGGTTTGATGGGGGTAAATTCCATTGACCAGCTTCAGAAATGTCCCAAATAGGACATGGGTGCATGATGACCGATGTGAAAATTCCAAGTTGAAAAACTGGAATGCGCTTCCTAAAATTAAGGCCTTTTAGCCCCCAGAGAACCCGACACACCTATACATGGGTGGTATCACTGTACTCAGGAGATGTTGTTGAACACATATTGAGGGTTTTTTTGGCAGTAACACATAACAGGAACTGAGAATCCATGCCTAAAGTACAATGTGTGTGAAAAATAACACAAAATAATGACTACCCAAAAGTTTGACAAAGACTGGTGGTTGAATTAGTGCATGGAAAGTGTTAAAATACAAGCATTTGAAATACCCTAGGGTGTCTACTTTTCAAAAATATATGGTTTGATGGGGGTAAATTCCATTGACCAGCTTCAGAAATGTCCCAAATAGGACATGGGTGCATGATGACCGATGTGAAAATTCCAAGTTGAAAAACTGGAATGCGCTTCCTAAAATTAAGGCCTTTTAGCCCCCAGAGAACCCGACACACCTATACATGGGTGGTATCACTGTACTCAGGAGATGTTGTTGAACACATATTGAGGGTTTTTTGGCAGTAACACATAACAGGAACTGAGAATCCATGCCTAAAGTACAATGTGTGTGAAAAATAACACAAAATAATGACTACCCAAAAGTTTGACAAAGACTGGTGGTTGAATTAGTGCATGGAAAGTGTTAAAATACAAGCATTTGAAATACCCTAGGGTGTCTACTTTTCAAAAATATATGGTTTGATGGGGGTAAATTCCATTGACCAGCTTCAGAAATGTCCCAAATAGGACATGGGTGCATGATGACCGATGTGAAAATTCCAAGTTGAAAAACTGGAATGCGCTTCCTAAAATTAAGGCCTTTTAGCCCCCAGAGAACCCGACACACCTATACATGGGTGGTATCACTGTACTCAGGAGATGTTGTTGAACACATATTGAGGGTTTTTTTGGCAGTAACACATAACAGGAACTGAGAATCCATGCCTAAAGTACAATGTGTGTGAAAAATAACACAAAATAATGACTACCCAAAAGTTTGACAAAGACTGGTGGTTGAATTAGTGCATGGAAAGTGTTAAAATACAAGCATTTGAAATACCCTAGGGTGTCTACTTTTCAAAAATATATGGTTTGATGGGGGTAAATTCCATTGACCAGCTTCAGAAATGTCCCAAATAGGACATGGGTGCATGATGACCGATGTGAAAATTCCAAGTTGAAAAACTGGAATGCGCTCCCTAAAAATAAGAGCTTTTAGCCCCCTGAGAACCCGACACACCTATACATGGGTGGTATCACTGTACCCAGGAGATGCTGCTGAAGACATATGAGGGTGTTATTTGGCAGTAACCCTTAATATTATCAGTAAATGTATTCTTAAATTGCTATTTTGTCAAAAAATCAAATTATTTTTTTTTCCCCCCCAAACTTTGGCATAGATTGGTGGTAAAATGGTTGCATGAAAAAAGTCAAAATACCCCAAGTTTAATACCTTAGGTTGTCTTCTTTTAAAAAATATATACATTTGAAGGGTTATTCAGGGATTCATGACAGATATTGGTGTTACAATGTAACTATCGCCAATTTTGAAAAAACATGGTTTTGAAATAGCAAAGTGCTACTTGTACTTATTGCCCTATAACTTGCAAAAAAAGCAAAGAACATGTAAACATTGGGTATTTATAAACTCAGGACAAAATTTAGAAACTGTTTAGCATTGGTATTTTATCGTGGTTGTAGATGTGTAAGAGATTTTGGGGCTCAAAGTTAGAAAAAGTGCATTTTTTTTCATTTTTTCCTCATATTTTATATTTTTTTTATAGTAAATTATAAGATATGATGAAAATAATCATATCTTTAGAAAGTCCATTTAGAGGCGAGAAAAACAGTATATAATATGTGTGGGTACAGTAAATGAGTAAGAGGAAAATTACAGTTAAACACAAACATCGCAGAAATGCAAAAATAGCCTTGGTCCCAGATGGTCAACAAATTGAAAAGTGGTCTGGTCACTAAGGGGTTAATTGACTGTATTCTAATTGGCTGTTTTGTTTAGTTTTTTTATTTGTTTTTTACTGTTTTTTTTTTGTTTTGTTTTTACAAAATTTCTTTCTTGTTGATTTGATGCCTCCTGCCTTGCTATAAAATCTAAATTAAATGTTATTATTTTCCTTTCAATACATATATTAACTTGGCCACTAGGTGACACTCTTTGCTTGCAATCAGCTTATTTCTTCTAATACTAGGCTATATAATTAATCAATGCATGTAATTTAGAATCAATTAAATACATCTATTATAGCAATATAATAAATCAAATTATTATTCACTTTGTAACATGTTTTGCAATCAAAAGGTTGCTCACATTGAATAAAAAATATATCATTATTAAAATGACAAGCAAAACAATTAATTCTGGAGTATTTACCTACCCAGACAGAGGTTTCTTTTTCCTCTGCAGCCAGCAATTCTTGGTAAGATTTCCTCATGTATAGAGTAGGGATTTGGTTTATGTTTTGACACATTAGTCCGCATTTGCTCTAAAATAAAAAATGCTGAGCTTTCGAAATTTACTTTTGCACATAATTATTATTTTTTCCTTTATCAAATGTAATATTTGAATATCTGAACAATAACTTGAAGCTTGATTATTATAGGCTTCATTATATTATAGACATTGGGCGAGATTACAAGTGAGGGGCAACGGACTTTCTGCTAGCACAATAGCGATTTCACAATCCATTTTTCTCCCACTGATATTACAAGTCAGGAGAAATCTTTTATTGCACTAGCACAATAGACTTTTCCAATGCAATCCACACCACGTTCTAAGAGCTCTGGTTAAGTGTGTTCCGAAATAAAAAAGTTGCACAAAACATAACAAACATACATAATTACAAAGTACACTTACACCAATAAACTCCACTATTAACCCCTAATCCTCCGCCCCCCCACATTGTCAACCCTTAATAAAACTAGTAACTCCTAAACCGCCATCCCCCACATAACAAACTAACAAAATAAACTTTAAACCCCTAAACCGCCATCCCCCCAAATCGCAAACACTAAATAAAAGTATTAACCAATAAACCTCCATCTCCCTACATCACAAACTATATATATATATATATATATATATATATATATATATATATATATAAACTATTAACCCCTAAACCGCCACCCCCCACATAGCAAACTATATAAACTATTAACCATAAACCGCCATCCCCCTACATCGCAAACTATATAAACTGTTGACCCCTAAACCCCCATCCCTCCACAACGCAAAGTAATTAACAACTAAACGCTCTAACCTAACACACCCTAACTTAACCCCAATTAAAATACCCATAAACTAAATAAAAACTATACTAACTATCTTAAAATAAATAATTACCTGTCGGCTAAATTACGAGTTTTGCGTTATGAGCGGTGCGGTGCTAACTTGCAAGTTATTGTCACCGCTCACTTACCTACAGTGCTGGTATTACAGGTTTGCAAAAACCCGGCGTTATCAGGCAAAAAGTGAGCGTAGAGCAAAATTGAGCTCCATACCGCACTCCAATACCAGCACTGTGGTGAACGGCGGTAAGCTGGTTTTACGCGCTCGTGCACGATTTCCCCATAGACATCAATGGGGAGAGCCTCTGAAAAAAAGTCTAACACCTGCAATAAAGCAGTGTAAAGCTCCGTAACGCAGCCCCATTGATTCCTATGGGGAAACTAAATTTATGTTTACATCTAACACCCTAACATAAACCGAGTCTAAACACCCCTAATCTGCTGCCCCCAGCATCGCGCCACCTACCTACACTTATTAACCCCTAATCTGCTGCCCCCAATGTCGCCAACACCTACATTACAATTATTAACCCCTAATCTGCCGCCCCCAACGTCGCCGCCACTATACTAAATTTATTAACCCCTAAACCTAACCCTAAGTCTAACCCTAACCCTAACACCCACTAACTTTAATGTAATAAAATAAATCTAAATAAAACCTACTATTAATAACTCAATAATTCCTATTTAAAACTAAATACTTACCTGTAAAATAAACCCTAAGCTGTTACATCGTATCTAGCTTATGTTTTATTTATGAAATACAACTTTTAGGGGGATCAGTTCCCTTACATCAGGTATACAAATGCATATGTCTGGTCAGCTTTACAGATCAATATAGTACCAAATCATAGAATGTTTATGAGTATTAAGGTTCAGGTATGAGGCTCAAGTTTTTACCTGTTGGTACTCTTGATGTAAATGAAAAACAAAAGGAAGGAAAAAGACATATACTGTATATCCTAAATAGCACATATCACAGTATCTATCTTCCTGAGTATATAGTTCCAGAATCCAAACATTTTCTGCAGTACGCCCTTAATTAGAACGCTATGTGTTATGCGTATACAGGTCCGCACTGACATCACAAATCTCAAATGGCTGTCGACTGGGATCAAAACTGTCGACTCAGATGCGTCTGTTCCCAGGCAGGGGGGGAGGGGGGGAAGGAGAAAGAAGAAAGAAAGAAGGGGAGGTGGGTCCTATTCAAATCAAGGTTTCAGCAATAAGGGGAGTAGGGATTAAGAGGGGAGGGCAGAAGAGGGCAGAAGTGTTCATGTGAGAAGGGTCACCTATAGGCTAAATTAGCAATGTATCCATGGAGTCCAGATAGCCCAGTATGCGTCAAGGCTATCTGCCTGGAGGTAACAATTCTTCTCCATGTTAGCAAATGTGTCCATAAGCTTCACTACCTGTTGTATCTGTGGGGGGTCTGTCTGAGTCCATGCTCTAGCTATTGAGAGTTTAGTTGCTGCAAATAGAAAAACAGCTAACCTCTTTTGATGTCCGGGGAGCGTTGAGAGAAAAATGTTTAGTAATGTAAGTTTAGGGCTCAGTCCAAGGTCAATCTGTAGGGATAGCAGTAATGTATGAATGTCTGTCCAGAGAGTATTACGTTTCTGGCTACTCCACCAAACGTGGAGATCAGATCCAGTCTCCCCGCAATTTCGCCAACATCTTGGAGAGTGTGTACTTATCATCTGGGATAGTCTTAGGGGTGTGTAGTGCCATCTCAATATCACTTTGGTATAAAGCTCCAAAGAGTTAGCGCAATGTTATGTTGATTTTGTTAATGAGATAGCAGTGGCCCACTTGTTATCAGGTATTACCTCGCCACCTCTCCCTCCCAGGCCCTAAACTGTCAGGTTCTATCTCCTGTAGTTTCCTTTAAGATCATGTGATAGTGTATGGAGAGTGGTTTATCCACTTATGATCCTGAGATCCATTTTTGCTCCCAGATGGTTAAAGTTCTCAGCCCTCCCTTCGGGAAACCCCAGGAAGCCAAAAAGCTATGAAGTCTGTGGCATTCAAAACTCCACCATTTTGATGGAGGGAGATTCTGAGGGGGTATTGAGTCAGATATTCGGAGGGACCCATGTTTGTAAATGTCTAGTATCGTATTTAGTTTCCAAGATCTCCACACTGAAATGTGTGACTCCGGGAGGCCTCTGAGCAGACCCGGAATCAAATGTGCCGGAGAAGGAGGAGGGGCTACGTCAGAGTAGTGTCTAATAGACTTCCAGCACTCCAAATTTTGGAGAATTATTCTATTATGGTGTCATGTTCTGTCTCAGGATATATTGTGAGAGCCTCATTGTCTGGAACAGTTGCTTTAAAGGAAGATTAGTAGAAGTCATATAGATTGAAAATATATCAGATTTATTAAAATAACAAAATACTTTGATTAAGCAAATACTTGCAGGGTATATTTAAATTTGCTACTCAGGTATGTTAAGTCCACATATACGGCAGGAGTGGAAATAAACAAAGTAAGTAGAGATGCAGATTCAAAAAGGAAAGTCTTTCTCCTGGTAATAACTGAAATGCAGGATTTGCACAAGGCAGGAAACAACTTGTATACAGGTAGCAGGTTTAAAGGTAAAGTCTTCCTGCTGGTAATAACTGAAGTGCAGGATTTGCACAAAGCAGGGAACAAACTTGTAAACAGGTTTAAAGGTAAAGTCTTTCTCCTGGTAATAGCTGAAGTGCAGGAATTGCACAAGGCAGGAACCAAACTTGTAAACAGGTAACAGGTTTAAAGGTAAAGTCTTTCTTCTGGTAATAGCTGAAGTGCAAGAATTGTACAAGGCAGGAAACAAACTTGTAAACAGGTAACAGGTTTAATGGTAAAGTCTTTCTCATGGTAATAACTGAAGTGCAGGATTTGCATAAAGCAGGGAACAAACTTGTAAACAGGTTTAAAGGTAAAGTCTTTCTCCTGGTAATAGCTGAAGTGCAGGAATTGCACAAGGCAGGAAACAAACTTGTAAACAGGTAACAGGTTTCAAGGGAAAGTCTTGGCTGTGGCTCAACACGCAAGCAAATCAACTGGCAAGCACAGTGCCACAGGTTCAAATCCCCATACAGCCCTTCCTAGCAGAATGCCTCCCAGACCTTTTCTTTTTCTTTTTAGTCTGGAGGCTTGGTTCCTGACAGATGCCCCCTCCAAAGAGCGCACTCTGGGTGCTCAAAACCTGTTCAAACATCTGAAGGTGGGATTTACGAACAAGTGTTCCATTTGAAGCCCTAATACAATCAGATGGAATTGATTGTTCCCTTGGAATAGTTGCCTGAGATTGGGGACCCATAGAAGATTCCACTGTAGGCATAACAAGAGTTGAAAAACAAAGATCGGTTTGATTTGGAGGTTCCTGTTTATGCCCAGCAGCTTGCAATGGACTGACTGATGGGTAGAGTACCTCCGGGTAGGATATGACCTCTCCTTCAGAGTCAAGGAATTCATTATCTGTGTCATAACTGGCTGATGGGTAGAGTACCTCTGTGTAGGATATGACCTCTCCTTCAGAGTCAAGGAATTCATTATCTGTGTCATATATTTCCAAATCAACCATATCATCCAATTTTTCCTCAGTCCATGAGTAGCTGGGTGAAGGTAATGCAAGGAGGTGTGGATCTTTGGAATTGGCAGAGTCTGATTCAGCTGGAAGGTTTGTCACTTTTATGTCTGATGAGTGACTTTTGTTAGATGGATCTCCAGCCAGGGCAGAGACAAGGTAATGTGCAGGATTTCCAGGAGGTATTTTTGCAGATTTCCCCAATGTGGTAGATGCAGAAACAGAGGCAGTGGCATGGGTAGTGGATGTAGTTGAAGTTGTACTGCCAACAACCATCTGTTTAAAATCAGGTACCATTTCTTGAAGTGTGTTAGAAATGGTTGCTTGTAGAATAGATGTATTCTCTGTAGCTGGGTCCTCTCCAGGGGTATCTTTCAGTTTTCTAGTGGAAGTATCATTTGTTCCCTTAGCATCAGAGTCCATTTTAGACTTGGCTGTATCTCGACTTGATCTTCTAGGGGGTCTTCCTGGACACCCTGTGATGCGGTGACCAGTTCCCCCACAGTAGAAACAGAGGTTAAGTTGTCTTCGCCAAGTCTTTTCCTCTTCTGTTAAGGGTTCTTTAAAACCTTTCCTTGTTTGGGAGGTAACTTCAGACAAGGTTTTGGTTGGGAGACATAACGTTTCCACCAGCTCCATAAAGTTAATCAGTATGTCCTTAATAAATGTTAACACTGATTCCAATACAGCAATAATCCCAGAGGGCTCTCTTTTATGGTCTTCACATTCTGTCATGTTCTGTCTCAGGATATCTTGTGAGAGCCTCATTGTCTGGAACAGTTGCTTTAAAGGAAAATTAGTAGAAGTCATATAGATTGAAAATATATCAGATTTATTAAAATAACAAAATACTTTGATTCAGCAAATACTTGCAGGGTATATTTAAATTTGCTACTCAGGTATGTTAAGTCCACATACGGCAGGAGTGGAAATAAACAAAGTAAGCAGAGATGCAGATTCAAAAAGGAAAGTATTTCTCCTGGTAATAACTGAAATGCAGGATTTGCACAAGGCAGGAAACAACTTGTATACAGGTAGCAGGTTTAAAGGTAAAGTCTTGCTGCTGGTAATAACTGAAGTGCAGGATTTGCACAAAGCAGGGAACAAACTTGTAAACAGGTTTAAAGGTAAAGTCTTTCTACTGGTAATAGCTGAAGTGCAGGAATTGCGCAAGGCAGGAAACAAACTTGTAAACAGGTAACAGGTTTAAAAGAAAAGTCTTTCTCCTGGTAATAGCTGAAGTGCAGGAATTGCACAAGGCAGGAAACAAACTTGTAAACAGGTAACAGGTTTCAAGGTAAAGTCTTTCTCCTGATAATACCTTGTAAGCAGGTACAAAGGTGTAGTCTTTCTCCAAATAAGTACAGAAGTACAGGAAACAGGATCTGACTTGTGACAAAACAGATCCAATGTGAAGACAAAATGCAGTCTAAGAGCCATCCTAAAATAGGGAGGGTTTGCACAGGATTGGTTCTGAGTAATTCGAAAATTAAGAGCACCTGTGTTTTGCACCTGTTTAATTGCAAGTAAGACAAAATAGTAATATATAAGATATTTTAAGTTCCATGCTATTGCTAGAACTGGCTGTGGCTCAACACGCAAGCAAACCAACTGGCAAGCACAGAGCCACAGATTCAAATCCCCATACAGCCCTTCCTAGCAGAATGCCTCCCAGACCTTTTCTTTTTCTTTTTAGTCTGGAGGCTTGGTTCCTGACATATGGATACCTAACACAGTGAGTTGGTAATATGGAAGCCAAGGGAGATTGCCTAAAAGGACTCCTGGTGGCAAGGAGGGTTGCGCAACCTTTCACCTCCCAGTTTCAGCATCACTTGAAGTCCAGAGAGAAATATGTGAGAGCCGAGCCGCTTCATAATATGAGAAAATGTTCGGCAATAGGACACCTCCTGTTTCAAAGGGCTTTTGGAGAGTCTTCTTGGCTATTCTTGGTTTCTTGTCTTGCCAAATGTAACGCATGATAAACGCATTATACCTATCAAGCAATTCTCTGGGTAAATTGAGAGGTAGACAGCGAAATAAATAGGTGATCTTGGGTAGAATTTGCATTTTAACCGCAGCTATGCGGCCCAACCAGGAGATCTCTCGAAAGTTCCATGAATTCAAAAGTTTGTGGATTTCCGCGAGCAGGCGTTCATGGTTTTTGGTTCTGACTGTCTGGAGGTCAGGGCTTATGTAGACTCCCAGATGTTTTAGGGTGTCTGTGGACCAATTAAATTGATATGTAGCCTGCAAATTGGTTAGTTCCTGAGCAGGTATGTGAATGAGTAGGGCTTTAGTTTTTTAAAAGTTGATCTTGTAAAAGCTAATGTTGCCAAATTGCGTGGTAAGATCAAACAGGGTTGGTAGAGAGCTTGTGGGGTCCGACAGAAATAGCGTGACATCATTGGCAAACAAGGCTATTTTGTCTGTCTTAGGACCAATCCGGAGCCCTTTGATGCCATCTATTGCTCTGATAGCCTGGGCCAAAGGCTCTATGGCGAGCGTGAAGATCAGAGGTGAGAGAGGGCAGCCCTGCCGCATTCCATTTGTGATCTGGAACTCGTCAGAGCAAAAACCCAGACCAATCACCCTAGCATATGGTCCTGAGTAAAGCGCATGGATAGCTGTTATGGTATCCTTCGGGAACCCAAAGTGTGAAAGGGTCTCCCACAAGTATGCCCAGTTGACCCTGTAAAATGACTTTTCAGCATCTAGTGACAGGGTCAACATGGGGTAGTGGAGCCTGTCTGCTTCCGTAAGTAAATTTAACACCCTATGCGTGTTGTCACGTCCTTCTCTGGCTTGAGTAAACCCCACCTGATCTGTATGAAGCACTGATGGCAATATAGAGCAGTAACTTCCGCATAGGGTCTGGTCTTTATCTGGTTTTGGAATAGTCAAAATTGACGCCTCCAAAAGTTCCCTACGAAATTGCCCTAGCCATCTAGCCTCCGAGAACATGTTAAGTAGAAGAGGGGTGATTAAGTCTCGAATGGTTTTAAAGAATATAGGTTTAAAGCAATCTGGCCCGGGGGCCTTATTGCTTTTGAGTTGCTTAATAGCCTCAGCGAGTTCTTCACTGGAGAAAGGAGTCTGTAATTTTACTTGGTCATCCCTATTTAGCCCTGGAAGATCCAAGGCAGATAGGAAGGTCTGGACTTTGTCAATTGAAATACCTGGGCCTGACTTTGTGGCTTTCAGGTTGTATAGTCTTGTATAATACTGGGCAAATGCGTCTCCAATATCCTTAGGTGCTGTAACCAGGGGTTCCATTCTTATCAATTGTATGGATCCTAGAGGCTGCTCTATGTCCTCTAAGTTTATGGGCCAATAATGCAGAGGCTTTGTTACCCTGATAATAGAGCGATTGTTTGAATCTCAAGAGCGCACTCCGCACTCTTTCAGTCTCTTTGTCTCTAATCTGGCCTCTCAGAACCTTGAATTTTGGTTTCTGTGATTTTATTTAAAGACCAAGAGTCTATCAGGAAGTAATCTAGTCGAGAATATGTGTTATGTGGTCTAGAAAAGAATGTATAGTTAAGGGAGTCAGGGTGGCATGCTCTCCAAACATCAAAAAGGCCTTATTGCTGTACTGCTTCTCTAAATTTACCCGCTGTGTTTATTGTGTAAGAGTCAACCAATTTATGAGTTTGAACCCATTTGTTTCGTGAGGGATCCAAGATCGTATTGAAATCACCGCCAATGAGGACTATCCCTATTTTAATGTTTTCAATCTTATTCAACAGAGATTTCAGGAAGGTGGCCTGACCGACATTAGGAGCATAAAGGTTCACCAAGGTGTATATCTGGCCATTGAGTTTACATATACGGATAACATATCTACCTTCTGGGTCAGATTCTGCAAAGATTTGCTCATAGCTAAGGTGTTTGTGAAGTAGTATGGCCGTACCCCAAGTTTTAGCTAAGTGTGATGCTGATATACATTGAATATAGTACAGTGACCTGAAAAAGGCTGTATAAGAGATCGAACAATGTGTTTCTTGCACAAATATCACTGAAGCATGTAGGGAGTGCATGTAATTGCTTAGGAGGCTCCTCTTCATTGGGGAGTTTAGTCCCTTACAATTTAGGGAGACAAACGTGAGGGCTTCTGTAGTAGGTCTCATGGTATATGTCTGTGTTGGGTAGGGAACCACAGATATAAAAAAAACCCACCAAACAAAGGACACCACCCATAGAAAAGGGGTGCAAAAGCAAGCAGATGGAGAGCATAGCCAAGAGAAGGGACCAGGGAGGTATGAAAAGGTGGGGTGGGGTGGGGTGGGAGGGGAGAGAAGAGGAACAGAATGGGACGGACAAGGGAGCTAATCTACCCCCCTACCCGGGCACATCGACGAACCGGAGAGCCAGCCAGGAGTTAATTCCCAAAACAGCAGCCTGTTTGAACCTAATCTATGTAAAATGGGGTAAAATAAACACAGTTAATTAGCTAAACACTAGAAACAAGTAAATTACAATAGTGATGAAACCATACAACTTTAGCTTAGAGATACAAACAGTAAATGAGAAAAAAACGGTGGTGACACTTTTCACCGCCAATCAAGGAACTCATACTTGTTGCTGAATAGTCAAATTCCCTGATCTCTTATAAAAAAAGAATACAAGGGGGGGGTATTATATATGAATAAGAGGAGGAATCTACTGGAGTCCTAGCAGACACTCCTAGGACAGTATATTAGCGTCTTATAGCTCTCTATAATGAAGGAGGGAGGGGGTGGCGAGGAAGGGGCCCAAAGGTCTGCCCCTGCATTTGGGCACATCTATCAAGACAAAATTAGACCTGAGATTATTTACGTCTGCTCTCGGACAGGGGAATGATAGTAAGCGCAATGAACCTCCCCCTGCATGGCAAAAGAAAAAACAAAAAACTAGTATCCTAGAAATACATGGGGGGTTTTAGGGCTCCCTATATATTGGGACCTCTTCTGCCTATTTCCAACTGTTTAACTGCCCTTAGGAGCCCCCTAGTTTCAGAGTAACTAGCTTAGGACTACAATGTATTGATAACATTGTGTTAGATAACCTGGTATCTTATTACTTGTTATGGGTTAAGGACATGTTATGGCATTCATTTAAATAAGTTATTATCCTATGAACGTCTATGGAGGGGAACTGCTATTAGGGACCATGGCTAAATTCTTAGGTTACAGCGGAGGGGTATCAAACCTAATTGCATATAATTAGCCTGTATTGTCATGCTAGAATCTGCTTTCCCCTGTATGGGGTTAGGCCAATCTCAGTAAAGGCTATGGCAACAGAAGAGTATTTCACATCCCAATTAGTCCCCGAGCCCTCCCCCCCCGCCCACCCCAAAGGTGTCATGCACCGGGCGCGCGGCCCCGGGAACACCGGTCTCAAAAGCGACCATGTCAAAACTAGTGGTGGTCTCCGGACTCCGCCCACCGCACCCGCCACCTCCATAGGAAACATAAAAAGAAATTTTTAAAATATCAAAACATATAAGACATAAACTTTTACAGTAGTTATTATTCGAGCATTCATAAAATAGTAAACAACATAAAGCTGGAACTTATAGAAAGAATACCGCTTAATCTTGATTGAATTGGACCCCTTGTTGAACCAATGCTAGAAAAAAAGGGGAAAAGAGAGGACCTATCCATATCTATCTGTAATAGTTCACAAAGCAGCCAAAGTCCTTTCATCCTGAGCCCGAGGGCTCTTGGGAGTTGCATTCAGACAGGCGTTGTGGCCTAGGGCTCCATTCCCGGCCCCCGCATGGAGCGCCCCAGGCATTTCCGACATCTGGTTGAGGGGAGCTGTTGAGTGGAGATCCCATGTTTTCAGTAGGTCCATTCCCGTCTCTACGGAGGTGATTGTATGGGTTTGACCATTTCTGCTCACTATTACCTTAGTCGGATAGCCCCACCTGTAATGGATGTTATGTTGTCTGAGGACCTGGGTAATGAGGCCAAAGGATCTGCGCTTCTGCAAAGTGTACTGAGAGAGATCAGGGAAAACCGAAACTGATTGGAATTTCTCTGGGAGCTGAGGTTTGTTAGCCAGTTCACGTAGGATTTTCTCTTTATGTGTGAAAAAGTGTATTCTGGCAAGAACATCTCTCGGCTTGTCAGCAAATACAATCCAGGGTCTAGGTATTCTGTGGATTCTGTCTATCAAGAAGTTTGGGTTCTCAATATCTTTGAGGAGGATCTTGCAAAGTTCAGTGGCATAGCTTTCCAAGTCTGTAGGTAGAATATCTTCAGATACACCTCTGAACCACATGTTATTATTCCTGGATCTGTCCTCTAGGTCTGACAGTTTTAACTCCAAGTCAGATATCTGAAGAGACAGATTCTGTGAATAGGATAGTAGGTTTTCTTGATCTACCGCAAAATCTTCTTGTTTTCTCTCGAGGGTTTCAGTCCACTCCCCTATGGCTGCTATATCTCTGCGAAGCTCCACAGCAGATCCCTTTATAGCAATGGTTAGAGTGTTCTGCAATGCGTTAATGCGCTGTGTGAGGGTGTCCACTATGTTGGCGACCATGTCTGTAGATGCATGGCCAGTTGTTTCTGAAAGAGAGGTCATTGAGTCTTCAGAGTGAGCTCAGGAAGTGTTGTTTTCCTCTCTAACTAGTGCGGTAGCTTGCGAGCTACTAGCTCTGAAATGATCAATTACTGATTGCTTAAGTACTGAGGTGGATTTTACCCTTCTTCTATTAGAATTTGGCATAGCAAACGACCCTTCAGGTGGGCTTTGGCTGTATTGATAAACAATTAACTTTGCAGTTCCAGCATGTGTTATGAGTAGTTTTATAGCTTATTGACCATGAGTGCCCCCCAAAGTGCCCATAGGCCCTTAGACTTTATTCCATCTCCTCTGGTTCAAGGTTTTCCAGGAAGGCAATGAGCGTTTTCCAATGATGGAGCAAATATTATCTGAGAGCACCAAGTTGTCTTAGGGTGTAGAGCCCAGGTCAGATAGTGTGTGTAATGTGGAAGGAGGGTGTCCGCTCTTTGCTTCGGGCTTAAACTATTGTGAGTAGTCCAGCCAGAGGCTAGTTACTTAAAGGAGGAGTTGGTCTAAGTAACTAATCAAGTCTCTCTCCTGGGGAGGTGCTCTTTCTGAGCAATGTAAGGTAAAGGAAAGAGGGTATGACCCGTGGGCAAAAGGGCCAACGGGAAATGGAGGAGAAAGACCAGTTGTTCAATTACTAATGTCACCCCCTTGTGTACTGATTTATTGCTGGAGCTGTAAAGCGTTGGCACATGCAGTATGAGGTTATTAGGTCAATGAGGCAAAAGTAGGACCTCAGTGTGAAGGTCTGCTGCAGGTCTCTAGGCAAGACTATAATGGCAAGTCCAAGCACCTTAGCGCCAATTTTGTGGCTTATATTCTCTAGTACCCTTGTGCTTAATACGATAAACTTGTAAGTGTTCAGGTACAATCTCCTTTAACCAGTTCAAATGTCCACTGTGGCTAATCATACCTAATATATCAGATGAGCAAGAGCTAGTGTTGGGCGCTGTAACCCGCAGCCCAATGAGACTCAAAATCAGGTTTCCCTTTATGCAGATCTGGGGCCTAATGTAGCAGTGGGGATAAAGTCTCTTACCAGGTTAAGTGTAGTGTCTGGATCTCTAGGCCTCGGCTAGTCATGTGGGCTTCACAGCAGCTGAATCAGCTATCTAGAGTAGTGCAGTGTCCCCTTGTCAGCTCTCAGAGAGCTCTCACTGTGTACCTCTTCAGCCGGGGTGCTGATCAGCAGACAGCAAGGAAGGTGTCCAATGTCCAAAAGGAGTCTGGCTGTGCAGCGGTAAGTGCTGAGCTGTAGGGCCAAAGATGGCCGCTGTTCGCGCCAAATTAAATGTGGAGTCGTTGTAGGTATTACCTCCACAGGATGCTGGGCAACAGTTCAATATCTGTAAGTGAGCTCAAACAAGCTAAGTTACTGATAGTCACCCAGATCGAAGGGAGGTTCAGGAACGTCTCTAGGGACGGCGGGTTGTCTCCCTGTCTGTGAAGTACGGAGGCCACAACCTGACTGCTTGATTAGGGATCTATCTTCCGTTCTCCGTAACAGGAACCAAGCTTGTCTGTAGTCCCAGGAGCTCTGGAGCTGTAGATCTGAAGGCAGCTGTGGTGTAGGGGGATGTTCTGTTCTGTAGATGATAGTTCCTGTAGCTGAATCAGGGAGTGAGTCAAAAGCAATTCAACCGGAGTCTGGGCACCCAAGTTAGCGATATCAATCTGATGCTTTATGTGAGCTTAATCTCTTTAGGGATACAGCACATACTTTTATGCAAGTTTGAATGGCTGAATCTGGCTTTAATCCTATAGCTCTACCGGAGCTCCTCACTGATGCGACTACTCCAATCAGAGGTTAACTCCACTCCCCCTTTATGTTTTATTTTTAATTCACAGCTAAGTTTGTATTTATTTTAACTAGGTAGAATATTAAGTAAATAGTTATGAACTATTTACTAGCTACCTAGCTAAAATAAATACAAATTTACCTGTAAAATAAAACCTAACCTGAGTTACACTAATACCTAACCTTACACTACAATTAAATAAATTACATTAATTAAATACAATTAGCTAAATTACAAAAAAAATCAAACACTAAATTACACAAAATAAAAAAAGAAATTATCAGCTATTTAAACTAATTACACCTAATCTAATAGCCCTATCAAAATAAAAAAGCCCCCCAAAATAAAAAAAACCCTAGCCTAAACTAAACTACCAATAGCCCTTAAAAGGGCCTTTTGTGGGGCATTGCCAGAAAGAAATCAGCTCTTTTACCTGTAAAAAAAAATACAAACAACCCCCCAACAGTAAAACCCGCCACCCACACAACCAACCCCCCAAATAAAATCCTAACTAAAAAAAACCTTAGCTCCCCATTGCCCTGAATAGGGCATTTGGATGGGCATTGCCCTTAATAGGGCATTTAGCTCTTTTTCAAGTGCCCAAACCCTAATGTAAAAATAAAACCCAACCAATAAACCCTTAAAAAAGTCTAACACTAACCCCAGAAGATCCACTTAAAGTTTTTGAAGACCCAACATCCATCCTCAACGAAGCGGCAGAAGTCCTCATTGAAGCCGGCAGAAGTCTTCATCCAACCAGGCAGAAGTCTTGATCCAGACGGCATCTTCTATCTTCATCCATCCGGCATGGAGCAGGTCCATCTTCAAGACATCCAGCGCGGAGCATCCTCTTCAATTGATGTCTTCTTCAACAATTAATTCACCTTTAAATGACGTCGTCCAAGATGGCGTCCCTTAGATTCCAGTGGGCTGATAGATGTATCAGCCAATCGGAATTAAGGTTGAAAAAATGCTATTGGCTGTTGCAATAAGCCAATAGGATTGAGTTCAATCCTATTGGCTGATCCAATCAGCCAATATGATTGAGCTTGCATTATATTGGCTGATTGGAACAGCCAATAGAATGCGAGCTCAATCCTATTGGCTGATTGCAACAGCCAATAGGATTTTTTCAACCTTAATTCCGATTGGATAGAAATCTATCAGCCAATCGCAATCTAAGGGACACCATCTTGGATGACGTCATTTAAAGGGAAACCTCATTCGGAAGAAGACGTCGATTGAAGAGGATGCTCCGCGCCGGATGTCTTGAAGATAGACCCGCTCCGCGCCGGATGGATGAAGATAGAAGATGCCGTCTGGATGAAGACATCTGCCCGGTTGGATGAAGACTTCTGCCGCTTCGTTGAGGACTTCTTCTGGCTTCGTTGAGGATGGATGTCGGGTCTTCAAAAACTGTAAGTGGATCTTCGGAGGTTAGTGTTATTCTTTTTTAAGGGTTTATTGGGTGGTTTTTATTTTTAGATTAGGGGTTTGGGCACTTGAAAAAGAGCTAAATGCTCTTTTAAGGGTAATGCCCAACCAAATGCCCTTTTCAGGGCAATGGAGAGCTTAGGTTTTTTTTGGTTAGGATTTTATTTGGGGGGGTTGGTTGTGTGAGTGGCGGGTTTTACTGTTGGGGGGTTGTTTGTATTTTTTTTTACAGGTAAAAGAGCTGATTTCTTTGGGGCAATGCCCTGCAAAAGGCCCTTTTAAGGGCTATTGGAAGTTTAGTTAGGCTAGGGTTTTTTTATTTTGGGGGGCTTTTTTTATTTTGATAGGGCTATTAGATTAGGTGTAATTAGTTTAAATATATGATAATTTCTTCTTTTTTTTTTAACTTGTAATTTTTATTGGATTTTTATAACAAAAGGGTAAGAGATACAACAATTGTATGAGTCAGTCGTACATCAAGTGTAAATACATCAGAACAAAAAGAATAAGCAATACATTAATGACGCTAATACCAAATTAAAAGGAGATAGCAGAATTCCAATGGGACACAAAGTAACGTCAAGGGGGGATGGGGTAAGGGAGGGAAGGGGGGATAAGAGAGAGGGGTATGCTAGGAGGCCTTTAGGGGAAGGGAGAGGGTCATGTGAGGAGCTAGTTTGGATTTACAGAAATATGGCCGGGGGTTCTGTCAGAATGATTGGGGGTGTACTGTAGCCTAGGTGTCAAAGCTAGGGAGCCAGAGAGTGTCAAACCTGTCTTTCCAATCGGATCAGGTCAGTTCGAAAAAATCAGACCTACCAGAGGCATAATAAACGCTCTTCTCCATAGAGTATATGTAGGCCATAGTAGATATAATATCCGACCAGGCCGGGGGAAGGGATCGTTTCCAAGATCTTGCGATGTTAAATTTAACTGCTGACAGGAGATAGACACTAAGGGAGCCATGATGTTTGGGAAGTTTACATGTGCCTAGGTGGAAAAGGGCCGTCTCGGGTGTTCTAGGTAGGTTGATACCTAAGCTGGCTAGAGTGGAAAAGCATTTATGCCAGATGGGCTTGAGTCTGGGGCAACTCCACCAAATGTGGATCATGTCACCTATATGTGAGCAGTCTCTCCAGCAGGTGGGGGAGACTCCAGGAAAAATTTTTGCGAGTCGGGCTGGGACATAGTACCAATGCGTGAGTACTTTTATGTAGGTCTCTAGGATGGTAATGCAATGGAGGGTTTTCTTTGTCAATAGGAGTGTGCATTGCCACTCCTCGGGGGGTTTCGTGAAGTCTAACCTCCGTTCCCATTTTAAAATATGTTGAGCTTTATCAGCTGGGGCAGCACCTTCCATGAGGGTATAGTGTAAGGATAGTGGTTTGCCCAGCCTGAGCCCCTGTTGCCATCTAGCTTCCCAAATGGTGAGTTGCCGAGGCAAATAGGGTTTGAAACCCCATCTGGACAGGAGGCTAATGACCCTTGAGTGTTCAAACTTCATATACGGTGGGGTGGACGGGGAGACATTAAGTTGGTTAAAGGGGGTGAAGGTTACTTGAGGGGAGGTAGACCAAAGGTCCGACACTCTCGTGACACCCATCCTAGCCCAAGCAATCGGGTGTGAGTCAGGTAGGCCTGACAAGAGGCCGGCCATGGAAGTAATTGGAGACGGGTGGGGAGCTACCTTAGGGTTATGTCGTAGGCGGTCCCTGGCGGACAGACATTCCCGAATAATCGGGTTTGTGGCGTCTAGGTTCCTTCTACAGTGGGGTGGCGTCCATATTAGATCCCTCAGGGCAAGATTATGTGGTAGGGAGGCTTGTTCAATTGTTCTCCACTTGCAATCTGACCCCTTAACTCCCCATTGGGAGATGTGGGTGAGCATGTCGGCATCCGCATACCTAAAAATAGAGGGGGAAGCCACACCACCATGCATTCTAGGGTATTGTAGAATGTTATGGGCAACTCTAAGGGGCTTGCCCTGCCAAATGTACCTAGTACAGGCGCTCTGGAAGTGTATAAGAAGGGTTCTGGGAACCCTGATGGGGAGACAGCAAAGGGCATATGTAAATTTAGGAAGGTAGCTCATCTTTAGGGCCGCTATGTGGCCCAACCAGGAGACACATTTGAAATTCCACCTCGAAGGCAGGGACCGAAGCTCGGCTAATAGGGGTTTGAAGTTATCATCGATAATTTGGGGGAGAGAGTCGGACAGTTTAACTCCGAGGTGGGAGACAAACCTATGGCTAGGGATAAACTTGTATTTTTCGCATAGGCTTCTGGAGACCTCTTCAGGGAACCCTAAATATCTGATAATTTCTTTTTTTATTTTGTGTAATTTAGTGTTTGTTTGTTTCTTGTAATTTAGGTAATTGTATTTAATTTATGTAATTGATTTAATTGTAGTGTAATGTTAGTTGTTAGTGTAAGGCAGGTTAGGTTTTATTTTACAGGTAAATTTGTATTTATTTTAGCTAGGTAGTAAATAGTTAATAACTATTTAGTAACTATTCTACCTAGTTAAAATAAATACAAACTTGCCTGTAAAATAAAAATAAACCCTAATATAGCTACAATATAACTATTGGTTATATTGTAGCTAGCTTAGGGTTTATTTTACAGGTAAATATTTAGTTTTAAATAGGAATTATTTAGGTAATGATAGTAGGTTTTATTTAAATTATATTTAAGTTAGGGGGTGTTAGGGTTAAACTTAGGTTTAGGGGTTAATAAATTTAGTATAGTGGCGGTGACGTTGGGGGCGGCAGATTAGGGGTTAATAAATGTAGGTAGGTGGCGGCGATGTTAGGGGTGGCAGATTAGGGGTTAAAAATATTTAACTAGTGTTTGTGATGCGGGAGTGCGGCGGTTTAGGGGTTAATATGTTTATTATAGTGGTGGCGATGTCCGGAGTGGCAGATTAGTGGTTAATAATTTTCGCCTAGATTTAGAGTTTTGCGTTAGAAGGGGTGCGTTAGCTACGCGTGGTTTTTTCCCCCCGCACCTTTTAAACAACGCTGGTATTTAGAGTTGTCTGAATGGCTGCGTTAGGCTCCAAAAAGGGAGCGTACAGGCATATTTACCGCCACTGCAACTCTCAATACCAGCGTTGCTTACGGACGCGGCCAGCTTCAAAAACGTGCTCGTGCACGATTCCCCCATAGGAAACAATGGGGCATTTTGAGCTGAAAAAAACCTAACACCTGCAAAATAGCAGCGTTCAGCTCCTAACGCAGCCCCATTGTTTCCTATGGGGAAACACTTCCTAAGTCTGCACCTAACACCCTAACATGTACCCGAGTCTAAACACCCCTAACCTTACACTTATTAACCCCTAATCTGCCGCCCCCGCTATCGCTGACCCCTGCATATTATTTTTAACCCCTAACCTGCTGCTCCGGACACCGCCGCAACCTACATTATAGCTATGAACCCCTAATCTGCTGCCCCTAACACCGCCGACCCCTATATTATATTTATTAACCCCTAATCTGCCCCCCCCCCCCAACGTCGCTGCTACCTACCTACAATTATTAACCCCTAATCTGCCGACCGGACCTCACCGCTACTATAATAAATGTATTAACCCCTAATCCGCCTCACTCCCACCTCAAAAACCCTATAATAAATAGTATTAACCCCTAATCTGCCCTCCCTAACATCGCCGACACCTAACTTCAAGTATTAACCCCTAATCTGCCGACCGGACCTCGCCGCTACTCTAATAAATGTATTAACCCCTAAAGCTAAGTCTAACCCTAACACCCCCCTAAGTTAAATATAATTTAAATCTAACGAAATAAAATAAATCTTATTAAATAAATTATTCCTATTTAAAGCTAAATACTTACCTGTAAATTAAACCCTAATATAGCTACAATATAAATAATAATTATATTGTAGCTATTTTAGGATTTATATTTATTTTACAGGCAACTTTGTATTTATTTTAACCAGGTACAATAGCTATTAAATAGTTAATAACTATTTAATAGTTACCTAGTTAAAATAATTACAAAATTACCTGTAAAATAAATCCTAACCTAAGTTACAATTAAACCTAACACTACACTATCAATAAATTAATTAAATAAACTATCTACAATTATCTACAATTAAATCAACTAAACCAAATTACAAAAAAACCCCACTAAATTACAAAAAAAACAAAACACTAAATTACAAAAAATAAAAAAAGATTACAAGAATTTTAAACTAATTACACCTACTCTAAGCCCCCTAAAAAAATAACAAAGCCCCCCAAAATAAAAAAAATGCCCTACCCTATTCTAAAATAAATATTTTACAGCTCTTTTACCTTACCAGCCCTTAAAAGGGCCTTTTGCGGGGCATGCCCCAAAGAAAACAGCTCTTTTGCCTTTAAGAAAACATACAATATCCCCCCAACATTACAACCCACCACCCACATACCCCTAATCTAACCCAAACCCCTCTTAAAAAACCTAACACTAAGCCCCTGAAGATCTTCCTACCTTGTCTTCACCACGCCGGGTATCACCGATCCGTCCAGAAGAGGATCCGAAGTCTTCATCCTATCCGGGCAGAAGAGCTCCTCCAGAGGGTCCGAAGTCTTCATCCTATCCGCCAAGAAGAGGGTATCCGGACCAGTAGACATCTTCATCCAGGCGGCATCTTCTATCTTCTTCCATCCGGCGTGGAGCGGGACCATCTTGAAGCAGCCGACGCGGATCCATCCTCTTCTAAGTCCAAATGAAGGTTCCTTTAAATGACGTCATCCAAGATGGCGTCCCTCGAATTCCGATTGGCTGATAGGATTCTATCAGCCAATTGGAATTAAGGTAGGAAAAATCTGATTGGCTGATTGAATCAGCCAAATAGATTCAAGTTCAATCTGATTGGCTGATCCAATCAGCCAATCAGATTGAGCTCGCATTCTATTGGCTGTTCCGATCTGTAAAATATTTATTTTAGAATAGGGTAGGGCATTTTTTTATTTTGGGGGGCTTTGTTATTTTTTTTAGGGGGCTTACAGTAGGTGTAATTAGTTTAAAATTCTTGTAATCTTTTTTTTTATTTTTTGTAATTTAGTGGGGTTTTTTTTGTAATTTAGTGTTTGTTTTTTTGTAATTTAGTGTTTGTTTTTTTTGTAATTTAGTTTAGTTGATTTAATTGTAGATAATTGTAGATAGTTTATTTAATTAATTTATTCATAGTGTAGTGTTAGGTTTAATTGTAACTTAGGTTAGGATTTATTTTACAGGTAATTTTGTAATTATTTTAACTAGGTAACTATTAAATAGTTATTAACTATTTAATAGCTATTGTACCTGGTTAAAATAAATACAAAGTTGCCTGTAAAATAAATATTAATCCTAAAATAGCTACAATATAATTATTATTTATATTGTAGCTATATTAGGGTTTATTTTACAGGTAAGTATTTAGCTTTAAATAGGAATAATTTATTTAATAAGATTTATTTTATTTCATTAGATTTAAATTATATTTAACTTAGGGGGGTGTTAGGGTTAGGGTTAGACTTAGCTTTAGGGGTTAATACATTTATTATAGTAGCGGTGAGGTCCGGTCGGCAGATTAGGGGTTAATAATTGTAGATAGGTAGCGGCGACGTTGGGGGGGGCCAGATTAGGGGTTAATAAATATTATGTAGGGGTCGGCAATGTTAGGGGCAGCAGATAAGGGGTACATAGGGATAATGTAGGTTGCGGCGGTGTGCGGTCGGCAGATTAGGGGTTAAAAAAAATTAATAGAGTGGCGGCGATGTGCGGGGGCCTCGGTTTAGGGGTACATAGGTAGTTTATGGGTGTTAGTGTACTTTAGAGCACAGTAGTTAAGAGCTTTATGAACCGGTGTTAGCCCAGAAAGCTCTTAACTCCTGGCTTTTTTCTGCGGCTGGAGTCTTGTCGTTAGATTTCTAACGCTCACTTCAGCCAAGACTCTAAATACCGGCGTTAGAAAGATCCCATTGAAAAGATAGGATACGCAATTGACGTAAGGGGATCTGCGGTATGGAAAAGTCGCGGCTGGAAAGTGAGCATTAGACCCTTTCCTGACTGACTCTAAATACCAGCAGGCGGCCAAAACCAGCGTTAGGACCCCCTAACGCTGGTTTTGACAGCTAACGCAGAACTCTAAATCTAGGCGACAATGTTATATAATTCTGCACTATGTGCAGAATTATATAACATTATTTTTAAAGTTTACTGACACTTTAACGCTGCTTTTTCACTCTTACCGCAAAACTCATAATCTAGCCGTGTGACATTTAATTAAAACCTAAGTTTACCCTAAAAAAAAAAACTAACATTACTTAAAAAAAACTTACATTACCAAAAATAAAAATAAACTACATTACAAAAAATAAAACACCTAACATTTACCAAAAAAAAAAACTAACATTGCAAAAAAATAACCAACAAAATTACCAAAAAAAATATTCCTTTTCTATTAGGCATTTTTTAATATTTGGGGGGCAGAAAAAGAGCTGAACACCCTTTTAAGGGCTATGACAATCCAAATGCCCTTTTCAGGGCAATTGGTAGTTTAGTTTTTAATTTTATTTATTTTATTATTTTGGGGAGTTTCGGGAGTGGGGGTTGTAATGTTAGGGGGAATTGTTTTTTTATTTATGCAAAAGAGCTGTTTGCTTTAGGGCATTGCTCTTCAAAAGGCTTTTTTAATGGCTTTTGGTAGTTTATTTGTAGAATAGGTTTTTTTAATTAGGTTTTTTTTAGGGGTATTAGAATAGCAATTTTTTTTATTTTTGGTAATTTTGTTTGTTATTTTTTGTAAGGGTAGGTTTTATTTTTGGTAATGGTAGGTTGTTTTTTGTAAATGTTCGGTTTTCTATTTTTTTGTAATTTAATTTTTTGGTAGGCTTTTTATTTTTGGTAATGTTTTTTTTTTGTTTTTTTTTAAGTAATGTTAGGGGGTCTTTTTAGGGTAAGCTAAGGTTTTAAATTCATTTTACAGGTAAGTTTTATTTATTTTAAGGTAGAATAGTTTTTATTTAATTTATGGGTATTTTAATTGGGGTTAAAGGGACACTGAACCCAATTTTTTTTTTTTCGTGATTCAGATAGAGCATGAAATTTTAAGCAACTTTCTAATTTACTCCTATTATCAAATTTTCTTCATTCTCTTGGTATCTTAATTTGAAATGCAAGAATGTAAGTTTAGATGCCGGACGATTTTTGGTGAACAACTTGGGTTGTCCTTGCTGATTGGTGGATAAATTCATCCACCAATAAAAAAACTGCTGTCCAGAATAAAAAAAAAGCTTAGATGCCTTCTTTTTCAAATAAAGATAGCAAGAGAATGGAGAAAAATTGATATTAGGAGTAAATTAGAAAGTTGCTTAAAATTGCATGCTCCATCTGAACCCAGAAAGTAAAAATTGGGTTCAGTGTCCCTTTAAGTTAGGGGTATTAGGTTAAAGGGTTTATTTGTTAGTTTATTACTGTGCGTTGTGGGGGATGGTGGTTTAGGGGTTAATACTTTTATTTAGTGTTTGCTTTGCGGAGGGTTGGCAGTTTAGGGTTTAATACTTTTATTTAGTGTTTGCATTATGGGGGATGGTGGTTTAGTTATTAAAAATGTATGTACTTTGTGATGTGTGGTATAGCATTTTAGGGGTTAACCGTTTTATTTAGTGTTTGCAATGTGGGGAGATGGCGGATTAGGGGTTATTAAACTAGGGGCTTATGGTAGGGTGTTTTTTTTCACTTTTTTTGTTGTTTACCCGAGTTTTTCAACTTTTTTTCTCCATTGATTTCTATGGGAGAACACATGCATGCCAAAACTTGTTTTATGTCCCTTTAAAGGAAATTAAAAGGAAAAACAGTTGAGTTCAGGGCCCAACATCTAAGCAATAATCAGTATACAATTAAAGCGAGGGAAAAAGCACAATGTGGGTAATTCTCACGAAACACACAAAAAACCTCAATATAAACTATCAGTGACTATTAAATACTCCGTACTGGACCCATAAGGGAATGGTAATCTACTAACCTTTCATGTCACCCCACTGTCACCCACACTGGGTACTCCCGTGCTTCTATTCCTTTAATAAGTCAAAACATGACAACTAATATAAAAAAAATTCAATAAACTGGATAAGCACATATATTTGGCTACAATACAATAGGGTGACCAGGGGGTTGTCCTTATTCTTATGCACCTTTGGCAATAAGTAAAAAGTAGCAATTTTTAGGTTTATTGCAAATCAAAAATTGTAATTCCTTCTCCAAGACAAGACCAGTGTCATGGGCATTCTTCAATAATATTACATATGATTTCAAAAATTGTTTAGTTGGATCATTCCAGAGAGACTTATAGCATGACATCACTCCTAGGCCCCTAGTTATCAAGCTGTCAACCTCAAATATGCTGGAATTCCGCAACGTATTTGTGGCGAGGCTGATTCGCCTTAGTTATCAAGCCCTAGACACCGGCAAAAGTAGAATATAGTGACGTAAGCTTTGATCCGCCGGACTCAGTCCGACACAGATCGATTCTTACGTCACTCCAGATGTTCCGCACACAAGTTCGGCACAATCTGACTACTTTTGCTAGTTATCAAAAAACTAGCAGGTACGCTCAGCACTTTTCCGGCCCAGCGTACCTGGTTTTCAAACCGCCGCCCTGGAGGCGGCGGATCCCATAGGAATCAATCGGAGTCTGACCATAGCGAAAGTTCATGTTCGCTGCTGCCAGACATCCCATTGATTCCTATGGGAGCTGTCTACACCTAACACCCTAACATGTACCCCGAGTCTAAACACCCCTAATCTGCCCCCCTACACCGCTGCAACTAAATAAAGTTATTACCCCCTAAATCACCGCTCCCGGAGCCCACCGCCACTCTAATAAACTGATTAACCCCTAAACCGCCGCTCCCGGACCTCTTATTAACTAAATTAATCCTATTTAAAACTAAATACTTACCTTTAAAATAAACCCTAATATAGCTACAATATAAATAATAATTATATTGTAGCTATCTTAGGATTTATTTTTATTTTACAGGCAACTTTTAATTTATTTTAACTAGGTACAATAGCTATTAAATAGTTATTAACTATTTAATAGCTACCTAGTTAAAATAAAGAGAAATTAACCTGTAAAATAAAAACTAGCCTAAGTTACAATTACACCTAACACTACACTATACTTTAATAAATTAATCCTATTTAAAACTAAATACTTACCTGTAAAATAAACCCTAAGATAGCTATTTTAGGATTTATATTTATTTTACAGGTAACTTTGTATTTATTTTAGCTAGTTAGAATAGTTATTAAATAGTTATTAACTATTTAATAACTACCTAGCTAAAAGAAATACAAAATTACCTGTAAAATAAATCCTAACCTAAGTTACAATTAAGCCTAACACTACACTATCATTAAATTAGTTAAATAAATTAGCTACAAATAACTAGAATTAAATTCAATTAAAATATTATTTATATTGTAGCTATATTAGGGTTTATTTTAAAGGTAAGTATTTAGTTTTAAATAGGATTAATTTAGTTAATAATAGAAATATTATTTAGATTTATTTAATTAATATTTAAGTGTGGGGTTAGTGTTAGACTTATGTTTAGGGGTTAATAATTTTATTACAGTGGCGGCTATGTAGGGGGGGCAGGATAGAGGTTAATAAATTTATTATAGGTGGTGACGGTGAGGGGGGGCAGATTAGGGGTTAATAAGTTTAATATAGGTTGCGGCGGGGTCCGGGAGCGCCGGTTTAGGGGTTAAACTATTTATTTAGTTGCAGCGAGGTCCGGGATCCGCAGGATAGGGGTTAATAACTTTATTATAGGTGGCGGCGGTATAGGGGTTACTAGGTATAATGTAGGTGGCGGCGGTGTCCGGGAGCGGCGGTTTAGGGGTTAATACATTTATAAAAGTTGCGGCGGGGTCTAGGAGCGGCGGTTTATGGGTTAATAACTTTATTTAGTTGCGGGGGGCTCCAGGGGCGCCGGTATAGGGGGTAGAACAGTGTAGTTTAGTGTGGGTGCTTAGTGACAGCTTGTCAATAAAGCTGTCAAAAAGCCGAAGAGCAGCGAGATCGGATTTTTTGATAAGTTAGGCGAAATTTTTCAGGTCCGCTGCAGCGATGGTAGGTGAGCTTAGGCGGGCGTATTGGACCGGCGAAGGCAGGTAAAGTAGACACGTTGATAACTAGAGGCCCTATTGTCAACCACATGATACTTTGTTGTTTTTAGGTATTTAATATCACTATAGGTGATTAATATGTTAAAGGCATAATAGGGATGTTTGTAGCATAGATCAAGGCTGTTTACATGTTAGTATGGGATTATATAGTGTAACCAGAAGCATTTGCATATAAACCATGCATGCTGATTTAGAATATTTTGTTTATACTTCTGACCTACGTTTGTATCAAATGATCTGATTGGCCTTTTTCCTGACACTTTTTTGATTGGCTGGTAATGCCAATAAATATTTGAGATTCAGGCTTGTAATTTGCCTTTGACAAAGCTGCATGCGAAACGTGCGTCAGGCTGTCCTGGTGAGTTTAGTGCCCTTCTGGGCCAGTTTATTATTATTTTTTTATATTAGTTGTCCTGTTTTGACCTATTAAAGGGATAGTAGCACAGGAATACCCAGTGTTTTTAAATAATTATAGTGGGGTGACATGAAAGGTTAGTAGATTCCCATTCCCTTATGGCTCCAGTGTGGAGTTAAGGATCGCATGGATTCCACTCAATAGCGGATACTTGAGAATAATGTTGATATGATATTTCAACAAGACAACGACCCAAAACACTGCTCAAAATCTACTCTGGCATTTATACAGTGAAACAAGTACAATGTTCTGGAATGGCAATCCCAGTCCCCAGACCTGAATATCATTGAAAATCTGTGGGGTGATTTGAAGCGGGCTGTTTCTGTTAATCCAATGAACCTCATTTCACTACTGAAATATTACTGTGTCCTTCAGTTATTTGATAGATCAAAATGAAATTGCTGATCCAAACATCCAATTATTTATAAATCAAAATCATGGAAATTGTCAGGGGTGCCTAAACTTTTGCATACGACTGTATATATATATATATACATATATATATATATATATATATATATATATATATCCATATACATATACATATATATTTATAGTGAAAACACTTCCATGTAAAGGCACTTTACACCCCACATCCCCTCACTTTAAACCCTTATAATTGCTTTGTGCAGTTTTTAAAAAAAAAAAAAAATGTTCATCTTTATATTTCATATTAATGAACTCATTATTTTGGGGGCAATTGGGGCAACTTTTTTTCATTAGCCAGAGGTCTGATCACTGGTTAATGATTTCTAGCGCTAAGTGTAAAAGTGAGCTCACGGTAGCATTAACCAGCCATTTGCAATGGCTGATTATTTAACGTACGCCCATAAACGGGCAAATTTGCCTTTTTACGGGCACACATTAAGATAGCGCTTCACTTGTAATCTAGCCCTATATTTGGAACTTGTACTGATGTTATTTAATAAAAAGAGGTTTTTAAAGTCTTATGAGTGCTTTAATAACTAAGTATCGGCTCTCGCTGGAGATGAGTGGAGACTAGAGATCAGATCAGCCTCCCTGAGTCCCTGCATCCCTTCGTGCTTGCGGTGTAACAAAGTGCTTGCTCCTGCTTCTTTCCATGTCACCTCCAGCATCAGATAACCTATACTGCTCCCGACAGCTGTCTGCGCGTCAGCTTCCCCTTTCCTTCCCTTGCTATCCACCCTGGCTGTTTGCAAGACGCAGTAGCTTGGGTGGGGATGAGAAAGTTTTATTTGCCTCTTGTCTTACATTAAGATGTGAATATACACATAAATACTCACGCATCTATGCGTTTATCATATAGTCTCCAAGTTGGCAAGTCCTAGGGTTGTGTCTGCTTAGCTGTCATTGTCACTGGTCACAACGGTTTGTACTCTTATATCTCTGCATGTGCTATGAGATGGGATTTGTAATATTTATATACAGGGGACATTTATAAAAAAAATGTATATATATATATATATATATATATACACCCCCACCCTGTATCTCATGATACGTGTGCATCCTGACCTCTTATTATGAAGGGTTTTAGCCAGCAATCTTTTTTAGTACAAAACTTCAACAAGTTTTCCAGCATTATTCTATTTTTTTATTGTAATACAATAGACTTTTGAGAATAAAGTAATCATTAACCCCTTGACTACTTTAGAAGGCTGCAAAGTTTAGCAATACGGTGCAGGCAACCCTCTTTTACAAACAAGGGCTAGATATAGACTGACAGCTATTATCTTGAGCTCTGAGATACAGCTTTATTATGTGTTAACAACTTTAGTGTAGTTTGCTTTTTATTTTGTGCCTTTATAGTTGGGGAAGAGCAAGTTTTGAAGTAGAAATAAAATGTTCCTTATAGGAGGGTTACACTGGTATATGGTTAGGTCTGGTTTGTTATTAGGGATCTTTATGTTATAAGGGTGCAGCCGATCTAAATAATTGAATTCCTGCTATATTAGGGGAGCGAATTCCTGCACACACCTAGCTCCCTGCCTTCTAAAGTTATTCGGCCATCATGGAGCCTATGAACCGCTTCAAACTTACTGACAGGTCTTCAAAACAGATTCTAACGAAAAACAATCCCATATCTGCTTTGCAGAACTTTTAAATACTATTTAAATGCTAACAAAATGCTCATTGATTTAATCACAGAATATACAATAATGTATTCTTTACATCCTAC
The DNA here is from genome assembly GCF_027579735.1 of Bombina bombina. Classification (NCBI taxonomy): domain Eukaryota; kingdom Metazoa; phylum Chordata; class Amphibia; order Anura; family Bombinatoridae; genus Bombina; species Bombina bombina. The sequence continues at coordinate 231,272,139 of NC_069500.1, read as the reverse complement.
ATTTTCCAAGAACTACGCAATTGCTTCTGGTATTTTGGGTCATAAAGTACCACTGTTGATGATAACAGTAAGTTGAAATGATTTACACTTGTTTTTTTTTACTGTGTTAAATGTTGAGATAAAAAAGATGTGTCAAATTCACATATTTTGGGGGAGGGGTGGGGGGGGCTTCTTAGATTCTTGCACCTGGGCCCTGTGTGTTTTCAGTTACGCCTCTGCCACCCGCACATTAATAAATTGGCACCTTAAGCTGCATTTCTTCTTAGATTTGAGGAATATTATTATGCAGTTTGCATATTGTGTTTAATTTCCCTTTAAATTGATTGGCTATGAACTTAAAAAGCATCAATTACTGGAGCAATCATAATATTATGAGAAGGAGTAGCTTGCACTTCTAGGTTAAGGTACTCAATTTTCAATAGTCACTTATCCTGACAATATTTTAGCAGTCAATGGCTATTGTTGTACCCAAACAAGTCAGCAGAGGTAGCTGTGATACCATCACATATTATTCAAGCTTGACAATAGTAGAAAGTAGTACTTATAGGAACATAATGAGAATAACAATTCTAAACATTATCCAGCTTTAGTAGCACTTTGAGCTCTGATAAGTAAATCCTGATGATCAGCAAGTCAATATAGAAATAGATGCATAAAGACTACAATGTACAGAACACATACTAAGTGGAATTAATAAAGCATTATAGTAAGTACAGTATGCTGTGCCTGGTACTGAGAATATTGGGCACTCTGTAGCTTGTTCTCTGACTAGTCTCCACCCCAGGAGCAGCTTCTTTTTCTTTTTATCCAGAATATTACCTTTTGTAGAGAAAATATTTCCTGCAGTATATCAGTCTGGTCCCACCTAAAAAGCCCTGAAATAACATACAAGCCCCAAGAGACATGGCAACCTCAGACATACATTTTTTTTTAATTAGAATTCTAAACATATACAGAGTAAAACCAACAAAACACCACAAGAAATAACATATCAACAAAGAGAAAATACAACAAAATCCAACTTAAAAGGTAAAAAACTCAAATAAAGACACTATACTCTATTCCTCAAAACATAGTAAAAGCTAGTCTTCACTCAGCCTGCTAAGACCTAACTATCAACCTAACATCTATCCCTAAAGAGTAACCCAATACATCATGATATCATATGTAAACTCAGGAAACATTAGCTTCATCAGTCACTTCCAAACCTCTCAGGCTAAAGGAGCGTTCCAGACACAAGCACTACATTCAACTTGACCATAACACTCTCTAGGAACCTCTTGTCATATAACCACCAAACCTCTCAGGCTAAAGGAGCGTTCCAGACACAAGCACTACATTCAACTTGACCATAACACTCTCTAGGAACCTCTTGTCATATAACCACCAAACCTCTCAAAAACCCTTTATAGGTAAACACATATGCACCTTCATGTACAATACAACCTTCTATCAATATATGTTTAAAATTCTTCCAAAGCACCAACCCACTCAACATGCTCCTTATACATCAGCATCTTTATCTCTTTCCTGCTCTCATGCAGATCTCCCTAAACACAGACTCCAAACTATACTTCCTAATACACAGAAAAAAAAGTAAAACCATGTCCAGGGGGTGGTTAACACTAAAGGCATCATTTCTTAATAATGTCACATAACAATTTTGCACCCTTAACCACACCTTCTCTACCACCTTCCTCCAAAATATAAAACCCAACTTAAACATTGAATCTAGTTTTATTAAAGAGACCATCATCACAATTTGGGCCAGATTACGAGTGAAGCGCAAATTAACGCTCCCGGGTTGTGCTCGATAACCTCTTGAGCACAAAAATCTGCATGTTCACGTATTCCCCCATAAAAGTCAATGGAGAAAAAAAGTGGGAAAAAACACCCACTCTCGCACAAACACTATTGCATATTCTTATTTGCGCTCACCCAACATGAAAATATCAATATTTAATATTCCAATGTTCTGCACATAACAAACTATGTTCTATGTATTCATAAATACATATTTCTACATATACATAATTATTTTTGGTACAATATATATCTATACCTATACATATATATAGATGATTATATATAGGTATATATATATACAGTATATATATATGTCACACTCCGCTTCCTATCCTCTGATCCTTCCGGCTGTTTTGTCTATAGTGCTACGTTGCCTAGCAACGCTATGCACATGCTGTGCCGTCCCACTCTGCTGACGTCAGACGGGCTTCTTATTCCGGTGACTCGATCCTCTGGTGCCCGTTTGTTTGTTTTACTTCTGTGGCTAGAGTGAGTACTCAAATCTTCCAAGCTACTTGATTACTTGTTTCTGAACCCCTGCCTGATTGACTTCGGTATTGCCTATTCCTTTTCTGCCTGATATTTTGTTATGAACTTTTGCCTGCCTGACTACGTTATACAATTACTATATGGACTGATACTAGTTGCCAAACTCTGCTCATCTGACTACGCTATTACTTAACCCTAAAACTGTCTGAATATATGTTGTAAAACTCTGCTCATCTGACTACACTATTGCTTAACCCTAAAACTGCTTGAATACAAGTTGTCAAACTCTGATCCTCTGACTACGCTATTGCTTAACCCTAAAACTGCCTGAATACAAGTTGTCAAACTCTGATCCTCTGACTACGCTATTGCTTAACCCTAAAACTGCCTGAATACAAGTTGTCAAACTCTGATCCTCTGACTACGCTATTGCTTAACCCTAAAACTGCCTGAATACAAGTTGCCAAACTCTGCTCATCTGACAACGCTATTGCTTAACCCACACCTGCCTGAATTCAAGTTGCCAATCTCTGCTCTTCTGACCACGTAGTTGTTAATGCCTGAACTGCTTGATTACAAGTTGCCAACTTCTGTTTGCCTGACTACGCCTTTCTCTGACCCCACTCTACCTGCTATCAAGTTACCTGAACACCATTCCTGAAACTCGAGATCTTCATTTCACTTTATTGTGAGTACCTTGTTTTATAGAAGCTGACGTGGGGTCACGTCCTGGATTATACTCAGAGTGCTAGGGTGTTATTAAAGTTCACTTTAGCATTTGTGTCTACTTCCGGACTTTACCTAACCTGACAATATATATATATGTAGGAAAATCTATTTATAAATACAAAGAATAGACTGTGAGCTCTCCGGAGCAGGACCCTCTTCCTCCTGTACTAGAGCTTTGTTATGTTTTGTATTTTATCACAAATCTTTGTCATTGTATACCCCTATCATTGTACCCAGCACTATGGAATTTGGCGGCGTTTTACAAATAAATGATAATAATAATAACATATTCTGCTATGTGCAGACAGCCAAATCAGTACTGAAACAGCAGAAGTATTGGTACAACAGTATATTGTCGATCTATAAAGGGAGGCAGCAGATGAACCCCTGCGACCGATTTACAAAGAGTCTTATGAATAGATTTCCCATAGGCGAAAACATGGTATCATCAGGCAATACTCCCTTCACATCCCTCAGACAAACACTGCACTTAGAGAGGAACTGGGCTTCAAAATGCTTAGAAGCGCCTTTCACTGAAGAAATCAAACACATGCTTCACCACCTCCTAAGGAGGCAAACATTTTAAAACTGAGGTATGAGTGAGGTGGGAGGTGTATTTATAGGCATTTGAGGTTTGGGAAACTTTGCCCCATCCTGGTAGGAATGTATATCCCATTAGTAACTAGTATGTGGACTCTCGCCACCTATATGAAAGAAATGAATATTTCATATTCCAATGTTCTGCACATAACAGAATATGTTCTATGTATTCATAAATACATATTTCTACATATATATGATGTGTTTTTTTTTGTACAATATATATCTATACCTATACATATATATATATATATATATATATATATATACACTGCTCAAAAAAATAAAGGGAACACTTAAACAACACAATGTAACTCCAAGTCAATCACACTTCTGTGAAATCAAACTGTCCACTTAGGAAGCAACACTGAGTGACAATCAATGTCACATGCTGTTGTGCAAATGGGATAGACAACAGGTGGAAATTATAGGCAATTAGCAAGACACCCCCAATAAAGGAATAGTTCTGCAGGTGGTGACCACAGACCACTTCTCAGTTCCTATGCTTTCTGGCTGATGTTTTGGTCACTTATGAATGCTGGCTGTGCTTTCACTCTAGTGGTAGCATGAGACGGAGTCTACAACCCACACAAGTGGCTCAGGTAATGCAGCTCATCCAGGATGGCACATCAATGCGAGCTGTGGCAAGAAGGATTACTGTGTCTGTCAGCGTAGTGTCCAGAGCATGGAGGCGCTACCAGGAGACAGGCCAGTACATCAGGAGACGTGGAGGAGGCCATAGGAGGGCAACAACCCAGCAGCAGGACCACTACCTCCGCCTTTGTGCAAGGAGGAACAGAAGGAGCACTGCCAGAGGCCTGCAAAATGACCTCAAGCAGGCCACAAATGTGCATGTGTCTGCTCAAACAGTCAGAAACAGACTCCATGAGGGGGGTATGAGGGCCCGACGTCCACAGGTGGGGGTTGTGCTTACAGCCCAACACCGTGCAAGACGTTTGGCATTTGCCAGAGAACACCAAGATAGGCAAATTCGCCACTGGCGCCCTGTGCTCTTCACAGATGAAAGCAGGTGCACACTGAGCACATTTGACAGACGTGACAGTCTGGAGATGCCGTGGAAAACGTTCTGCTGCCTGCAACATCCTCCAGCATGGCCGGTTTGGCAGTAGGTCAGTAATGGTGTGGGGTGGCATTTCTTTGAGGGGCCGAACAGCCCTCCATGTGCTCTCCAGAGGTAGCCTGACTGCCATTAGGTATCGAGATGAGATCCTCAGACTCCTTGTGAGACCATATGCTAGTGCAGTTGGCCCTGGGTTCCTCCTAATGCAAGACAATGCTAGACCTCATGTGGCTGGAGTGTGTCAGCAGTTGCTGCAAGACGAAGGCATTGATGCTATGGATTGGCCCACCCGTTCCCCAGACCTGAATCCAATTGAGCACATCTGGGACATCATGTCTCGCTCCATCCACCAACTTCATGTTGCACCACAGACTGTCCAGGAGTTGGTGGATGCTTTAGTCCAGGTCTGGGAGGAGATCCCTCAGGAGACCATCCGCCACCTCATCAGGAGCATGCACAGGCGTTGTAGGGAGGTCATACAGGCACGTGGAGGCCACAAACACTACTGAGCCTCATTTTGACTTGTTTTAAGGACATTACATCAAACTTGGATCCGCCTGTAGTGTGTTTTTCCACTTTAATTTTGAGTGTGACTCCAAATCCAGACCTCCATGGGTTAAAAAATTTGATTTCCATTTTTTAATTTTTGTGTGATTTTGTTGTCAGCACATTCAACTATGTAAAGAACAAAGTATTTAATTAGAATATTTAATTCATTCAGATCTAGGATGTGTTATTTTAGTGTTCCCTTTATTTTTTTGAGCAGTGTATATATATATATATATATATATGATTATATATAGGTATAGATATATACAGATGTATATATATATACAGTATATATATATATATATATATATATATATATATATATATATATATATATATATAGGAATATCTATTTATAAATGCAAAGAACATATTCTGCTATGTGCAGAACATTGGAATGTAAAATATTTACAGTAAATACACACTATAAAACTTTATTAAATATGAATATTGCATAAATATGCTTTTACATGGTTTCATCTACTCAACAGCAAAAGGCTACAATGCAAATTATATATATATATATATATATATATATATATATATATATATGTATATAGGATTTCAGACAAGAGGGAGGGCACTAACGGGTCTTTTCATGATGATGAAAAGACCCATGAGTGCCCTCCCTCTTGTCTGAAATACTATTCTATTTTATGAAACACATGGGCTGTGAACACACAATATGGAGTGAGTGCGTGCTACTGGTGGATACATATATATATATATAAGCAAAAGAGTTCAGAGGTATGTGCACTCTCACCACCGTCCTGCAATTGCCAGGGTGCTCATAAAAGGAATGTAATAAACAAGCAGAATGAAGAACTCACTGGACTTTGGATATCTGTGAAAATTATTTATTTGTGACGTTTTAGGACCTCAAACATCCCTTCTTCTGACAACACAATAATGAAAATGAACAAGCTTATAAAGGCCTGTAAACCCTCCCCCCCTTACTGTTAACCAATCAAAAAAGGCTGTGTGCAACACCAGAGGACCCACACGCAAAGGTGGCCCAGCTATACAAAAATTCATCATTACTATAAAAATGCCCAATGGAATGTGATGGGCTAAACAAAGTGTTACATCAAGTGCTAAAAAAACAATACATGTTGTCAAATACCAACGGTGATACATAGTCAGAACACACTCATGTTCCCCCAGATAATAGGTTCCCCTGTGCTGCATAAAAGTGGACTAGACCACACTGAAAGACAACTGATTGGGTACAGATCAAGATTGGGTGCTCATAGCAACCACTAACAACAATCAGGCCAGTCCTCACAGATGTCATATGTATCCATGGCAACCACTGACAACATAGATATGGGCATAAGTTAATGCCGCATAGCTCAAGGCTAAAAACATCGGACATGCGCCTTTGCTAATTCATTATCTGCTTGATCAACTAGCCACCGTAAATCAAAGGTGTAAGTAGCACTAGATCGATCCTTATAATGAGGCCAAAAGAGATCGAACGAAGAGCACCGTCCCCTACGCTCTCATTGGTCAGCGAAGGCACTCCTACTGCCATCGGAAGATATCATTGGTCTTACGGTCCTGACAACCGGCATCAAGAAAATAGCTCACCTCACTTACATGCCACAAATCAACACGACTCAGGATGATAATGTTCCTCACTATAAATCCTCAGGCTAACGCTCAATCGAACACGCACCCAGTAATAAACACCCAGGGGCAAACAGGGGAAAAACAAACATGCCTTCCAAGTAATCAAAGAAATACCCAGCTGTATAAGCAACCAGGGTCTAGCGTTAAACAGAGTATTATGTAACAGAGTGTTGTATCACAGAATATAGTCTAACCAGCCCCCCCAAGCCGCGCCAGTCAGGTGTAACCTCACATTGTAAACATGACACATTATAAACAACCTACCACAACCAAACAAACACAGCATATATTATGGCTCAGAAGCAATCCATTATAATGTGTATACCAAAAAGCTGCATCTAGTGGGGAGGTATTAGTCACTGAAGTACCTAATGGGAGGAACTAAACTCCTTAGTCTCTCCAATCTAAAGACAATATGGATCAAAGCACTAATCGTTTGTGTGAGCACTCAATGTGACATCATTGTCAGGGGGTAAACATCATAAGAATGCTAGCTACACTCGGAGGTGGAATTAAAAGTTTCCATCATCCTACCGGCTCAGGCAGCTACCATAAGATTCCAATATAGAAAACCAGCTGACAGCGAAACACAACTCTCCTTAGAGTAATTTCTACATAGAATGCGGTCTAGTACCATAATTCATGCACCCAGACGTGACACCCATCAGGTGTGGGACGGAGACATGGGACCACGATCGCCGAAGGTAAGGACAAGTGTGTAAGTGCTTCAATGTATAAACAAATGTAAGAGAAATATTATACAACACCAAAAATATATAAAAAAAAAAATAGGGCTCCTATAAAAACAAATATCCTACCTGAAAAGTTACATTATTACAGGTATCCCCAACAACTAATGGATCCTACTGTGGGCACATCTTTGCCCACAGTAGGATCCATTAGTTGTTGGGGATCCCTGTAATAATGTAACTTTGCAGGTAGGATATTTGTTTTTATAAGAGCTCTATTTTGGGCTTTTTTATATTTTTGGTGTTGTATAATATTTCTCTTACATTTGTTTATTTGTTGAAGCCTTCGCTGACCAATGAGAGCGTAGGGGGCGGTGCTCTTCATGCAATCTCTTTTGGCCCCATTATAAGGATCGATCTGGTGCTACTTACACCGTTGATTTACGGTGGCTAGTTGATCGAGCAGATAATGAATTAGCACAGGCGCATGTCTGATGTTTTTAGCCTTGAGCTATGCAGCATTAACTTATGCCAATATCTATGTTGTCAGTGGTTGCCATGGATACATATGACGTCTGTTAGGACCGGCCTGATTGTTGTTAGTGGTTGCTATGACCACCCAATCTAGAGGCTCGGTTGATCTGTACCCAAGCAGTTGTCTTTCAGTGTGGTCTAGTCCACTTTCATGCAGCACAGGGGAACCTATTCTCTGGGGGAACGTGAGTGTGTTCTGACTATGTATCACCGTTGGTATTTGTTACAAACTGCTGTTTGTAACTGGCCCTTTAAATGAAAAATTGCCCTGCTTCCCTGGATTTTGGAGAAGCCTATTTGCCAGCCTCCTTCCTCATGACTATGGCCCCTGGAAGATTGTGCCCCTGAGGACATATTGACTTTTGTTGGGTGTGTGTGGCCCTTTAAGAACCATCTGGGGACATATTGTGACTTTAATGAACAATGCCCCTTTAAGACTATGTCCCCAGACCTGTGAAATGACTTGTCCCTGGCTTTCTCCCACTTGGTTCAGTTTCATTGTGTGCCATTAAGAGTTAAATTTTGTTCAGCTTCAAGAAACCTATTCTAAATACAAGTCTGCTGGGATTAGCTCTAATTAGGTTTAGTGATCAACTTTCCCATTGTCTAATCAGACTAGTATTGATAAGGTGGACTGCATTGTTTTATTGTGTGTAATGTTATCTGCTGAAGTAAATGTTGTGGCCTGTCAAAGGGAGTGTCTCTCTCTATCTAATATCAAATGTGTGATGGGGGATTTTATGCCTCCCCCTGAGAGTGTCCTGTTGGCATGTAACCTCAATAAAAAGGAGGCTGTGTGCTCCAGCACATCAGACCTATGTTGACCCTCTAACTTGAAGCTTTGACTCATGTTTGTAGGATACAGCTTATAATCACTACAGGGATTGCTATGTTTTTCATACTCCCTTAGCTACAGGGATTGCTGACTATGGTGCTGATGATTCTTTGGTGAGCGCTAGGAGCATCCTTTTCTACGGTCCAACTTCCAGCCAGCCTGGAGGCAACCGTAACATTTGGCGGCAGCGGTGGGATTGGCGTCCTAGCGCAAGGAGCAGCACCACAACAGCACTGGTATCGTAGGAGAGTTATTGAGGGCAACGCTAGCCACTGCGCAGCGTCCCTACCTACAGCAGCATGGAGCTGACAAGACACTATTCAGAACCCTGTGAAGAGCACCTCAACCTGATCCGTCGCTATGAGGGCGCGGATTTCGTTCCAGAGGTAAAGAGGCGGCTAGTCCGATATGGTCCAGACCCTGCACAGGAGGTAGTCAGTCGCATCATCCGGGAATTGGATACGGAGAACAAAGCGGCACGAGCCTTTGAGCGCCAACTGTGGAGTTTGAGGGTCTGGACACCTGGTCTCCAGCGAGAAAGTGAGTCACAGGGAGCGGAGAGCAACGACCTCCCTTCCCAGCGGCAGCCAGAGTTACAGGGAGAGGAGAGCAGCGACCTCCCTCCCCAGCGGCAGTATACCGTGCAGAGGGAAGAGACAACCAGTCCCCTTCCCCAGCCAGAGATACCAGAGGCAGCAGGCCTCATAGACTGGTCCTGGGAGGACCCCCAGCAGGCAGGTGGAGATGGGACCGCAGTCTCTCTACCGGCCCTACAGGGATGCTGGGCAGGCGGCCCAGATCCCCAGCGACAGACCCAGCTACAGGGAGGGGAGAGCATCGACCTCCCTCCCCAGCCGGAGTGTGCCTTCCAGGGAGAGGAGACAACCGGTCTCTCTCCCCAGCCGCAGCATGTTCCACAGGAAGCGGAGAGCATCGACCTCCCTTCCCAACGGCCACCGGAGTATCAGGAGGAGGAGGTAAGCCAATCTCCCCCTCCCCAGCTAACTCCTAACTTGGGCCCAGGGTTAACAGTGGAGATGTTAACCCCCACTGACCCCCACGTTCCCTTTGCCACCGGGCAGGACTATGCCCCAATTCCCCCAGCAGAAGAGCTGGCATCAGAACAGAGCGCTGCTGGCCTCTGCCCTACAGACCCCCTTGTTACAGGACTGGCCTGCAAACCCCTCACCCCAGCAGAAGCGCTGGCACCAGGGCAGAGTGCCGCTGGCCTCTGCCCCCCAAGTACCATCAGCTATTTGCCCAGCTGCGCCAGGAAGGCCGAGGATGCTGCACTTTCATCCTGCAACCTGGAACTTACAGGCCAGTACTACGTATTGTGGGGGGGCTACTTTGCTGCTAGCGATTATTTGTGGGTGGGTTGCGAGACTAACTTGGGCACTGACCGGCAGAAGGTCAGGTGCCTGGTTAGTCTCCCTCCAAAAGGGGAGATATGTTACAAACTGCTGTTTGTAACTGGCCCTTTAAATGAAAAATTGCCCTGCTTCCCTGGATTTTGGAGAAGCCTATTTGCCAGCCTCCTTCCTCATGACTATGGCCCCTGGAAGATTGTGCCCCTGAGGACATATTGACTTTTGTTGGGTGTGTGTGGCCCTTTAAGAACCATCTGGGGACATATTGTGACTTTAATGAACAATGCCCCTTTAAGACTATGTCCCCAGACCTGTGAAATGACTTGTCCCTGGCTTTCTCCCACTTGGTTCAGTTTCATTGTGTGCCATTAAGAGTTAAATTTTGTTCAGCTTCAAGAAACCTATTCTAAATACAAGTCTGCTGGGATTAGCTCTAATTAGGTTTAGTGATCAACTTTCCCATTGTCTAATCAGACTAGTATTGATAAGGTGGACTGCATTGTTTTATTGTGTGTAATGTTATCTGCTGAAGTAAATGTTGTGGCCTGTCAAAGGGAGTGTCTCTCTCTATCTAATATCAAATGTGTGATGGGGGATTTTATGCCTCCCCCTGAGAGTGTCCTGTTGGCATGTAACCTCAATAAAAAGGAGGCTGTGTGCTCCAGCACATCAGACCTATGTTGACCCTCTAACTTGAAGCTTTGACTCATGTTTGTAGGATACAGCTTATAATCACTACAGGGATTGCTATGTTTTTCATACTCCCTTAGCTACAGGGATTGCTGACTATGGTGCTGATGATTCTTTGGTGAGCGCTAGGAGCATCCTTTTCTACGGTCCAACTTCCAGCCAGCCTGGAGGCAACCGTAACAGTATTTGACAACATGTATTGTTTTTTTAGCACTTGATGTGCTAGCCCATCACAATCCATTGGGCATTTTTATAGTAATGATGAATTTTTGTATAGCTGGGCCACCTTTACGTGTAGGTCCTCTGATGTTGCACACAGCCTTTTTTGATTGGTTAACAATAAGGGGGGGAGGGTTTACAGGCCTTTACAAGCTTGTTCATTTTCATTATTGTGTTGTCAGAAGAAGGGACTTTTGAGGTCCAGAAACGTCATGAATAAATTATTTTCACAGATATCCAAAGTCCAGTGAGTGCTTCATTCTGCTTGTTTATTATATATATACAGTATATATATATATATATATATATATATATATATATATATAAATATATATATGTGTGTGTGTCTATGTATGTATACATATGTATTTATGTGCATATATGTGCATATATGTCTGTAAATACATATATACACATATAAATACATAAATACATATGTACACACACACATATATATATATATATATATATATATATATATATATATATACACACACACATACATATACATCTTTTTTTTTTAACACAGTACCGGTATCAGCGCCAAGCGGCCAGTGGAGGAGAAGTGTCAGGTGATGAAATAAACCAATACCATTAATGAACACAGCACCACTGAATGTGCACGGTGGTGAGGAAAAACTGCAACTCCTCTATGTAACTATAGAATTCATGCAATCCACCAGCACTTATAGGTATAAAAAGTTAATCTTTTATTGAAGATCAAGTTAAAATAAGCTGGTAACAGTTTGGCGCAAGAAATCAAATGTTTAAAAGGAACAACTTGTCAGTATGTAACAGAGAGCATGATTAAGTGACATATGGTCACGAAACGTTGCTTATTTTAACTTGATCTTCAATAAAAGATTAACTTTTTATACCTATAAGTGCTGGTGGATTGCATGAATTCTATAGGTGATTAAATAAAGCCGGTACAACCCAATGGTGACACTCGGATCAGCAGCAAAATGGATCCCAGGAAAATAACAGTGGAACCCAACGAAGCATCCGATAGAGTCGTCCGTTGCCCATAATTGAAGGTGGGTATTTTCAAACGAACATCAAGGCAAAGGGAAGCTGAAAAAGAATAAAAACAGTTGCAGCCCGACTCAAGCGTAAAAACATTTATTGAGATAAGTGCACATACAGCTAAATGGCAACTTACAAACGATAAGAGAATAAAAGGCATATCAATAAATGCACATCAGTATATGCATACACCCCAGTCTTCTATCAGCCTTAATCAGTGATCCCAAGCGCTTCCACCACCTCAGTCGAATGGATACCAAGTCTGGAGTAGGACGCCACAGGTCATTAAGGAGCCGGTCCGGAGTGTACAGAAAGACTCATGCCTAAAACAAACTAAAAGTGCCTAACCCTTATATTTTATATTAATACTATAGCTACTAAAACTTAGAGAACTACATTTGGCTATGTGTTCTAATTAATTAAGGAGAACCAATGTTATATTAGAAAACTTTTGGGTTACTCAGTAATAAGTCAAAAAGTGTTGTCTTGGGTTTATCAAGTCCTTTCGGTTGTTGAATTTGATAATTGAAAAATGGCCCTGAAAAGAAGTTGTTTATGAGTACTGAGAATTTGGACTGTAATTAGTGTTTACTTAAAATAAATGGTAATTGAAATGTTACCACTAGATGGCATCTTAGATTTTGGAATATTCAAGAAGTTTGTGATTTACATTTTCAAATTAAACAATTCCATTTATACAGGTACGTACCATGACCCAAATTCAGAATGATTCCAAAATTTTGATTATTCTAACATAGTAAAAGAATAATGTAGATTTTAGTAAAGAGATTTAGACAAGTATTTTGCTATACCTTTATCTTTACTGCACAGACAGCATTTAAAAGTACATAACATATTACACAATAAAACAGCCAAGAAAAAACTGATAAAAACAACAAAGAAACCAGTAAAAAGAAAGGTTGATTGGTCAGAGATATCAGTGACCAATCAGAGTCGCACTAACCATATAGTGACCAGTAAGCAGCAAATCCTCCTCTTTTCTCTTTGAGGCATAAAAAAAAGAAAATATGTTGTAATCATTTAGGAAACAAATAAGTCCAACAAAGGAACAACATATTAACAATAGAGGAAATATTAACCCCTTAAAGACCTTTCTATGGGGTAGCCACACAATTCCGTATTGACCAACAACGTACAGGGTATGTTGCGGTCATTAAGGGGTTAATGAAAGTCTGGGTAAAAGTTAAATAGTAGTAGTTGGAGATTATTTATTGAAAGAAGATGCATGTGTATAAATTATTACTATTAATTAACTAAGTTGAATCAATGCTAAACCACCTTGAGGGAATATAAGAGGGCAGGGCTTCACATGAACTAGTTTACATTGCTGTTTTAAACTGTGTAAGCAGATGGTAACAAGTATCTCAAAGTCTATAGAGATATTTTATGTTACCACCAGTTGGCACAGTTAACAGCAATAGGCCCTTAGCTCTGTCTTTAAAAACAAATGTGCATACAATAATCCATGCTCAAATCTTCTATATGTGTATTAGTTTGTGATAGGCTAGCAAATATCCTTTTGTTCTGGGGGACAGGGAAATCAGTGACAAGAAAAACATAAAACAATATACTCATTTGACAGACGAAAGCTGCATTTCTTCTCAGATTTGATGGAATATTATTATGCAGTTTGCATATTGTGTTTAATGTCCCTTTAAATTGATTGACTATGAACTTAAAGAAGCATCAATTATTTTAACTTATTTTTAAACCGCAGATGGTTATGCAAGTCAACGTATTCTACAGAAATCAACAACTCTAGAGGTTAGTAGGTCAGTAACTGACAATATCAGAGTGTGCATGTAACACATGTGCAGAATGAGTGCTGGTATTTAGGTGTAAACTGTCATTACTGGAGAAATCATAATATTTTGAGAAAGAGAAGCTTACACTTCTAGGTTAATGTACTCAATTTTCACTTATCCTGACAATATTGTAGCAGTCAATGGCTATTGTTGTACCCAAACAAGTCAGCAGAGGTAGCTGTGATACCATCACATATTATTCAAGCTTGACAATAGTAGAAAGTAGTGCATGAAATAAGAACATAATGAGAATAACAATTATAAACATTATCCAGCTTTAGTAGCAGTCAGTCCAATGTAGAAGTATATGTAAATACTGGAGAATAAATGCTGTACCATTATAGGGCATAAGTTGTACAGTAGGAATACACAAACACACCTGTTCTCCACAGAAAGTTTCGCCAGCTGGGTGGCAGATACTTTACAATATTATAACTGTGATTTATAAATGAAAAATCTTTAAAAAAGAAAAGAACAATTGATGCAAATATTCAATTGCTAAAGAGTGACCAATGCCGCACTAAAGTTTAAAAACTGCATTTATTTAGTCTGCTTAGACATACCACACCACTGTAGTTATATACATAATAAAAACATAATATAGAGTAGAACCATTGTGTGGTAACAAATAACATAAGTGAATGTCCCAATTCACATAAGAAAATGTCCCTTTAAGCCTAACATGGGAACCGATCCATATGCCAGCATCATAGAGCACTTAGTGCAACCTCTTATAATAATTCACAGACTATACTATTTGTTACCCAAGTGAGATGACTTGTTATGTAAGTACCATAATTAATGCACTGCATGTATGCAAGCTGCTAACAATGTGTGTGATGGTGTGTAGTGAGCGTATTCTTAGGTGCCCATCAGGAATTAAATTGCCCTGGCCTCAATTTTGCTTGCACAATAACCCGGAAGTAATATAATGGCATAGAAATGGTTATAAATGAAAACCACAATAATAGTATACATTATTTAATTATAATAATTAATAAAGCTTAATTAGTATGAATAAATATGACTTTTATATTAATAATATAACCACTAAAACGTAGAGAACTACATTTGGCTATGTGTTCTAATTAATTAATTAATTAAGGGGAACCAATGTTACATTAGAAAATGTTTGGCTTACTGAGTAATAAGTCAAAAAGTGTTGTCTTGGGTTTATCAAGTCCTTTCGGCTGATGAATTTGATAATTGAAAAATGGCCCTGTAAATTAGTGATTTATGAGTACTGAGACTTTGGATTGTAATTAGTAAATTTACTTAAAATAAATAGTAATTGCAAATGTTACCACTAGATGGCATCTAAGATTTTGGAATATTCAAGAAGTTTGTGATTTACATTTCAAAGTTAAACAATTACATTTATACAGGTATGTACCATGACCCAAAATCAGAATTATTCCAAAATTCGGATTATCCTAACATACGGCTAGATTTGGAGTTTGGCGGTAGATGGCCTGCTAACGCTACGCATGGTTTATGTCTAACGCACGGCATTGTTTGACTCTGGTATTTAGAGTTAAAAAAAAAACATCTAACGATGCTCCTAACGCATGTATGTCACACGCGGAATACTGCCCGCGTTAGACAGTCTCCCATAGAGATCAATGGAAAAGCAAAAAAATAGCTTTTTTCACCTAACACTCGATCTCGCGAGAAATACGCACAGCTCGGTCATATGACGCATACCACATCATGCACAACAATAACACGCCGCAAATGTCACAACAACAATCAATCAACAAAGCACACAAGCATTACACATTCATAAGCGGGGGGATTTTTAATAAAATTTAATACGAGGAATACGCATATACTTTAAGATGCGGAAATTCGCAAAATAACAACAAGGAATAAAAAATATATACATACACTAGAAAAATAATCGCATTCAATATCACTATATATTAGGACAAACATACATATACAACACTTCACTAATACCACACCATCGCAAATTCACATTTAAACAGAATACTATTGGACAATGTTATCGAAAACAACCACTATGACATCATCGCATTCTACACATTCCACAAATACTAACTCCAAATGAGCATGCGCAAATTCACACAACTAATACACATTGCACTAATATTAATTGCTAATAAAGCACACCTGAACACAATTTACAACGGAAATTGGTACATCATTAAACATTTACACAGGGTATATAAGCACCACACAAGCATGGCTTCTTTGACTGTGTTGCTGGTGGGTCTTTGGAGATTGGAGGTTTAAGATTAGAGAGTTTGTGCATTATTGTGAGTGAGTTAGTGTTAGCGTGAGAGAGTCAGTTGTTAGTGTTATCGTGAGTGAGTTAGTGGGAGTTAGTGGGAGTGGGAGAGAGTCAGTTAGTGGGAGCGTGAGTGAGTTAGTGGTAGTGGGAGTTGTTAGTGAGAGTTGTTAGTGAGAGTTAGTGCTAGTGTGAGTCAGTTAGTGGAAGCGTGAGTTAGTGGTAGTGGGAGTTAGTGAGAGTTAGTGGGAGTGTTTGTTAGTGAGAATTAGTAGTAGTGTGTTAGTGAGAATTAGTAGTAGTGTGAGTTAGCGAGCGAGTGATTTTTCTGTACACTTAACACATTTACACGCAAACACATTCAATACATACATACACTTATCAATAACACTACATACACTCCATACCCCATACCCCCTCATACTACACTCCATACCCCATTCCCTGTAGTCCCATTCCCTTTCATCCCATTTACTCTTATCCCATACCCCATACCCATCCCATACCCATCCCCTAGTTACATTTAGTTTACATATCCTCCTTTTAGTCTTCTTCTTCTTTTGGTTTATTTAAATACTCCTTACCCTCTTTGTTTTTTTAGATCCCTCTCACACTTTCAGCACTTTTTTTGTCTTTTTAGTTCTTTATTTTGACCCCCTTTCATTTCATCACACTCACTTTTTGTTTGATTATTTGGGGTTTAGTTTAGGGAACAGATGGAGGGCAGGCAGGGAAGAGGTAGAGGGGGGAGGAGAGGGAGGGGGAGAGGAACAGGGCAGGAAGGGGGGCAGGAAGCGGGGGTGGAAGCGGTGGGTGGACCCAGCCACTTGGTTCAAGATGAACAAGTGGCTGGGCCCAGTGGCGGACAGAGTAGGGCTTCACAGTCCGGGAAACAGAGGGCATCGTCACGGGGGAAGGCCAAGGCGACTAGGGAGGCGAGGTTTTCGATGGAGGAGAAGGAGGCCCTCGTAGAGGCCTATATGGCCAGGTATAGGAGGCTGCAGCACCAGAAGACTACCCCGACTGAGAAGAGGAGGCTCTGGAATGAAATAAGGAATGTAGTCAATGCAGTGGGTGGCCGGAACAGAGATATGGACTCTATAAAACATCGCTACCGGGACTGTAAGATGGATCTCAAGAAAAAGTTAAGCCTGGAGGCCCGACATTCCGCAGGAACCGGTGGCGGCCCTGCCCTGGAAATCGAGTACTGCCGATGGGAGGAAATATTGCGGCCCAGCATCTCCGAGGTGGATGTAGTCGGTATCGGAGGAATTGATACCAGGAACCTGCCATTCTCATCTGACGGTAAGCTCATTGAAGAATAAATTCACATACAAATGTATTTCAAGGGACACTATACGCAAACCTTTACTTTCATGATTGAGGTAGCGAATACAATTTGACAAAACATTCAAATGTACTTATATTACCTAATTTGAATCATTCTTGAGATATATTTTAATGAAGAAATAGCCATGCACACGGTGAAACAATCACAGGAGGCAGCTATATTCAGCTAACAATCAGCATCTTCTAAGCATATTTAGATATGCTTTTCAGCAAAGAATATCCAGAGAATGAAGCTAATTAGATAAGAAAAGTACATTAGAAAGTTGATTATAAATGTATGCTTCTAAATCATGAAAGATAAAACATTGGGTTTCATGTCCCTTTAAGGATCAGATTAATGCTATAACGTTGTTTACACGCATTCAATTACTTTGCGGTTACATCAGTATCTAGGCTATAGGTTAGGTGTGCATTTAAACAGACTGAAAACAAACGCTAAAACATTCAGATTGACCAGAGATATCACAAACACGGTTTAGAAAATGCGGAAATCGTATTGATTGTTAGATTTCAAAGTGGATTAATGATTCTGCATTTGTAATTGTATCGTAAGCTAAATCATTTAAAGCTTCATTTGCAAATATGCTAATATATACAATTTTTATTTTTTAAAATATACAGAGTCTGGGGAGGAGGCAGCACAACAAATACAGCCTCCTCCATCTCCCCAGGATGAGAGTGGTGGGGAGGAATTTCCACTTCGGAGGGAAGAGGCCCCCCGTGACGAAGAGGGCACGGAAGCAGATGAAGAGGCCCCGGAAGCAGAGGAGGAGGCCGCGGAACCAGAGGCCCCTCAAGAACCCGCACACCGCCGTGCACAGGCACCCCGCCGTGCACGGGTACCCCGCCAAGCACAACAAGAGGAAATAGCGGAGGTGCGGGTTCTACTGGACTACATAGACCAGATGCGTAACTCCCGGATACAAAATATCGAAGGCCGAACTCGAATTCTTGATGGACAAAACCAAATAATTGAAGGCCAAAACCAAATAATAAACATACTTAATAGAATAGAACAAGGGCAAAACAGAATCATTAATCTACACCAAGAGATGTTTAATTTTTTCCGGGAGGCGCATGCTGGTCTGCCTCCTGGTCCGCCTCCTGCTGCTGGGCCTCCTGCTGCTGGGCCTCCTGCTGCTGGGCCATCTTCTCCTGCCGGCCCATCTTCTCCTGCCGGGCCATCTTCTCCTGCCGGGACATCTCCTCCTGCCGAGCCATCTTCTCCTCCTCAGCCATCTTCTCCTCCTCACCTTGGTCGTCCCAGTACTCTTCCTTCCACTCTTCCCACAACATCTCCAAGGAGAACTCGTCAGAGTCGGCAGTTGCCCCTCCCAGAGCCTCAGCCCCGTGGGAAGAGGGGAAGGAAGAGGAAGTAAGTATTTGTTTTCATCTTTAATTTTTTTTTTATTTAATGTGTAATGGATAGGTATGTGATGATGTGGTTTTCATACACTTGTGGACCACACTCTGTATATAATCTACTTCTATGGGACCGGGTCCATGGAGGCAGATTGTTTGCAGAGTGTGGGTTATAAGTGTGTGAAAACCACATCATCACATACCTATCCTTGTTCATGATATTGATTGGTTTCTGTGATGTGATGTCCAAACTGTTTCCCGAATCGCAAACAAAATTACCATTACAATTATCCATGATGGCATATTACTGTTTGAATGCCAATAACACAGCTTAAAGGGACAGTCAGAAAATTATTGATTACAAAGAAAACACTGTATTACGCATTATCAAGTTGGAAACAACAAAACATGGAGAAATACGTGTGACTTATGTGCTTACCCTTGTATCTATGACTATGAAAAATGACCACTTATTTGTTGTTCTGACATAACAACATTTTAGATATCAATGATCAATACATGGTAAATAATATGCTGTATGAGAACAAGGTTTTACATATACAAATGCTATCCAAATGCCCTCTAGTGGCCAAATTGTATAATGATTACATGCACTCTTCAAGCTCGAAGAAATGAGCACACGAACCTCATAGGTTTAGCTTGCAAATTAAAATAAACACAGACAAATGATTAATTGGTGAGAAACATTTGATATCGTTGATATTACAAAATTGACTTTTAGAATAATGCAAAACATTATTTGTTTTCTAAACTGTCCCTTTAACAAAATTACATATGCTAACATATATTTGAAGATTGTTGGTATATCTACATGTACTTGTTCAAACAATAAATTTGGAAATCAGATTTATATTGACGTGTTAAATAAAGTCTATTTTCTTAAAGAGACATTATTGTGTTAATTTATTTTTATAAAGACATTTGTTTTAACAATGAATATGGTTTAAAGTCCTTTTAGGAGTGGGGGGTGAAAATATGCTAACAATAATATATTTGGAGATTAACCAATGTGGAACTCATACATGATACAAAAATAAACATTTGCATTAAAGGGACAGTATACTATATTTTTAACAGAACTGTATGTAATAGACACTACTAGAAACAACAAGATTAACATATACTGATATCAATATTACAAAGCTTTAAACACTTTCAAAGAAAATCGGGTTAGCTCTATTGAAAATATAGATGAACCCCCATTACAAACGTAAAACAAGACAATACACCATCATACACAAAACAGGAGAAAGCTGGAGATGGTACTCACATGAAACTTAGAGGCTTGGCGAGGAGTCTGAAAATTACTTACATTTTATTTGAACAGAAGCAAAATGAAACGTGTATTTGTTAAACAATGGACTATCTAACTAGAGAACAAATTAAAAGATTTGATTTATAATGTGAGTGTCTAATGAACCTTTAATAAAATATACAACGAAATTACATTTAGAAGAAGTCGGCATCATATATTTAGCATATGATAAAGATAAATGCATATTGATTACTTTATTCTAACACAATAGCGCATATTTATGAATTAGATATCTTTAACATTAAACACAACAGTCATTTTTCAGAAAAAGGAACATATTGTTGACAAACATATTAAACAACATGGACTATAGAGATTTGCACTTGCCTCGAAATATCATATGCATGAAAACATTTTGCTTTCGTTCGTTTATTCAACCAGACATCCAGCAAAAGAGAATGTGGTGGTCTTTATCAGCTACGGGTCAACAATGTAACATGATGCAAAAAATCCATATTCGCAAGGTTTTTAAAACTGGCTTCATTCACAAACGTGTTTAACGTGCATAAACAAATATTGCGGGACTACGTAATACAATCAGACGTTTTTTTACCTTTGCATGTGACGTCTTAATTAACATGGCGCTTCCTTGATCACGTAAGAACGCCATCCAATAAAAGGCACATTCTTGATCACGTAAGAACGCAAAAAAAAAGGCGCATCCTTGATCGCGTCAAAACGCCATCCAATAAAAGGCACATTCTTGATCACGTAAAAACGCAAACCAAAAAAAGGCGCATCCTTGATCGCGTCAAAACGCAATCCAATAAAAGGCACATTCTTGATCACGTAAGAACGTCAGTCAATACAAGGAATCATTGGACAGCCTGGCAGGTGACGTCTTAAGCAACATGGCGCATCCGAGATCGCTGAAAAACCGCAGCCAATACAAGGACTCAGTTGACAGCTTGGCATATCAATAAGAAACGTATTTATATTTTAGTAACTAGTATGTGTGTAGATTGCTATCTAGGAATGTCACAAAATCATGAATCATCTTTTCGGACTTGACTGTCCCTTTAACTATAGCTATGGTGTATATCTTTAACATTTAAAAGATACACATGAGAAATACATATGCCATTGATGTTTTAAGATATGTTTAGATTGTTTTGGAATAACAATAATGACACATGTATTGATCAAACGTGTCATTTATTCAAGTTGAAATATGGTCAGCCTACCTATAGCCATATATGGGAGGAGAAGTATTTTGTTAACATATTTGTTAAAAAATATTCATCATCTGAAATATGCGCATTACACACAGAGATTTATTTGGTTACACTTTTACAATAAGATAGAATTGAAAATGAAATACATGTGCTGTCAACATTACAATAAGATTGTTTATTAATAAGATTATATGTCCTTGTTCATGTAAAAAGGACAAAAACGCTTTAGAAATGGAAATACATTCATTAACAATTGTGCTCACCATCACTTAAAGGGACATTATTTTGTTTTTAAAAAGAGGATACACATAGACAATACTATTTCAATAAAATGAACCCTTTACAGGGATTATATCATTGTATCAATCCTCAGATCATTTGTTAAAGGTGCATCAATTCATGCAGAGTTTCTAAATACACACATGGATGTGAAAATTGAAATATACATATATACACAAATAACAATCTATATATACATATATAAAAGAATTACTATGCTAATCATAATCATGCAATGATAAAGCTTTGAGAAAAATATATAAAGACAAATAATAAAATTACATTGGAGATGTTAATCTTAAAGTCATTTACAATTGTATTACATATATGATTCTTGAAAATCCATTATTTTTGGTAGGTCCCTTTAAGGATCAACCAGATAAACTAGAGCTTCCAATCAATAAAATGAAGAATGAGGACAAAGAATCATGCAATGACATGTCTTTTATTAGTATGTAAGAAAACATCAACAACGTTTATAAATAATCTTGTAAAAATAAGGAATATTTGAGCCATATGACAAGGTAACAGAGTGCATCACAGTCCATGAAGAGAGTTGCCAAGGGCCAGCATAGCCCCATTGGAGACATATGACAAGGTAACAGAGTGCATCACAGTCCATGAAGAGAGTTGCCAAGGGCCAGCATAGCCCCATTGGAGACATATGACAAGGTAACAGAGTGCATCACAGTCCATGAAGAGAGTTGCCAAGGGCCAGCATAGCCCCATTGGAGACATATGACAAGGTAACACAGTGCATCACAGTCCATGAAGAGAGTTGCCAAGGGCCAGCATAGCCCCATTGGAGACATATGACAAGGTAACACAGTGCATCACAGTCCATGAAGAGAGTTGCCAAGGGCCAGCATAGCCCCATTGGAGACATATGACAAGGTAACACAGTGCATCACAGTCCATGAAGAGAGTTGCCAAGGGCCAGCATAGCCCCATTGGAGACATATGACAAGGTAACAGAGTGCATCACAGTCCATGAAGAGAGTTGCCAAGGGCCAGCATAGCCCCATTGGAGACATATGACAAGGTAAAAGAGTGCAAAAGGCACAACAATAAACATAAAAAAGGCCAAATGGCAACCATAAAAACAAACATCAACATGTGGACGGAGGATTCTTATCAGCGCCCTTGGAGCATCTCCAGATCCTCCACTTACTGGTCATCCCCTTCATCGTCCTGTGCCTGTCCAGCTACAGATTCAGACTGGAGATGACTGATTCAGATAGAGCATGACATTAAAAAGAATTATTCATTTACTCGTAGTCTTTAAATTTTAGAATTCTCTAGCTATATTTTAAATGCAAGAATGTAAGTTTATAGGGCAGGCCATTTTTGGTTATCAACTTTGGTTGTCCCTGCTGATTGATGGATACATTCATCCAACAATAAAGAAATGATGTCCATATTTTATTGGAATAAAAAACAAGAGTAGTAAATTATAAATTTGATTAACATTGCATGCTCTATTTGAATCACAATTGAAAAATTTTCATTCAGTGTACCTTTAAGTATCTTATAATGTTGATTTTGAATGATACTTACAGCTGTGCCTGGGAAAGACAATCCGACACCCAGGACAATGAAGGTTGAGACAGGGGGGAGGGATGGGATTGGGTTGTGGAGGGATGGGATTGGGTTGGGGAGAGATGGGATTGGGAGGGATGTGCTGCTGCTCTGGGGTAGCCCGTACAGCTGGGGAGTGGTGAGTTGGGGGATGGGCAGCTGGGGTAGCTGTACAGGCCAAAAGATGGGGAGAGCGGCGAAGAGGGACGAAGGGGCGTTTTTGGGGAGGGATAGGACAGGACAAATGGGAAGGGCCGGGAAGGGCAGGGGGCTGGGCAGGGGGCTGGGCAGGGGACTGGGCAGGGGGCTGGGCAGGGGGCTGGGCAGGGGACTGGGCAGGGGGCTGGGCAGGGGACTGGGCAGGGGGCTGGGCAGGGGGCTGGGCAGGGGGCTGGGCAGGGGACTGGGCAGGGGACTGGGCAGGGGGCTGGGCAGGGGACTGGGCAGGGGAGGAACAATGATGACCAGAAGCGGAGGATCCATCTGAAATAAATATAATAAATATATTAACATCTCATACATCATGAAATCAAATCAACGCATTTCAACTTGATTATGTTTGCAATATACTTAGAAGTGTGTTTGAATTTCTAAACAATGATGACATGAGGATATGGTATGCATATAGGCACTCAGATGAATAGCAATGACTGTCTGTACGATTCTAAAATTATTATTGTGGTTTGGCCTAGAATATGCATGTGACATCATGATGGCATGAATTTCAAATCCAAATATTTAAACAAATCCAAGCATATCTTCATGATGCCTGATATATAAAGGGGGCAGTAGTGTATTTGAACAGACAAATAATATTCCCTTTTAAAGTGCAAAAGCTGTAGACTTTGAATGTCTTCAATAAAATGATTTCCAATAAAGCAACATGCTGGAAACATGTTAGATATATTTCACATACCATCAGACTTCAAGGGAGTCTCTTCCTCCTCCGTCCCACATGTTAAATCAATCTCTGTAAAACATAACATGTTGTGTACACGTTAAGATCAGATATTATAACATATGTTACTGTTGCTCAAAGACACACATCAATGTTGCATTAAAGATATACACACCCAAAGTTATGATTTACATCATTTTGATGGAGCATACAAATGACATTAGATTTGTTATTCTCAATGATTCATATTTTCGATGTATTGTTTGTATTAATTTTAAAATCATAAAAGCATAGTACATAGAACATTTAAGATTTCTCATGTGTGTATCACTTGATGACTGTTGTCAAAAATGAACATGGAAACAAACATATGCTATACATCTTCTGAATAACAAAGGTGTAGACTAAGAAAGTTTTAATTATTAATCTTTCAATATTCAAAGAAAATGAATATATAATCAGAGGAGTAAATTATATGTTTGTTTCAAATGTTATGCTTCATCAGAATCATGCTCATAATATTGATTACCAATACACCTTCAATGACATATAAATGAGTCAATGGACTTACCAGAAGACCGCAAATGCGGCTCTGTGTCAGTGCTGGATTCCTCAGGGTTCCCCACACCAACTCTCTCTATGAATGATATAGATATATATTAGTGAACACATTTGGGATATCACTAAATCACATCTGTATCGATTTATAAGAATAATCAACTTGAAAATGTGAAGAATAGAGCAGTCATTATAAAAAAAATGTTTGATTGAATCAAGGTGATTCTGTAAAAAATGATGTATTGAACATATGTTTAATTTCTGACTATATTAGACATCAAACTCATCTCATAAGATGCTATTGCATATCTAAATATACCCATTGATCAATGTTCTTAAAAGAATACACACAAACCACATTTTGAATAACAGCTGTTGACAAATATAAACAAAGACATGTGGCACATCGAGCCATTTGTGCAATGTACAGTAATCTTGTTTAGGATACAACACATATTGATCACAATACCAAACCAAATTGATTAGTACAAATATGTAATCATGGTGCTGTTAGAGTATGCTTATATCTATAAAGTAACTCCAACAGTGAATATGTGAATTATATATCAATATTGTCTAATCCAAAGAATGTAAGGATTAATGAATCTATTGTTTATTAAAGGGACACTGACATGATTTATTTCAATCATTGATTTCACTGTTCAAACTGTTCCAAATGATTTAACATTGACTCCTATTATAATTTTAATGTTGCTACATTTTAATCTTAAAGGCAGATAAGCAATATTGGATTCAATAAATATTGTTTGTTGAAGGTATCCACCAATCATCAATAAAAACCCAGGTTGGTCAACCAAAATTGAGCTGCAGATAAACGTACATTCTTGATTTTAAAATACATTTAGCAATAGAATATTTCACATATGATTATAGTATTATATTTAAATGTTGCTTAATATTGCATGCTCTATCTGAATGACAACATTAATAATTTTAGCTCAGTGTCCCTTTAATATAAAAATAGATTGATTTGACAATGTTGGTGTTAATGAATTCTCTACTCCATATGTTGATGTAATGAATGGGATTGAGCATGCAATTCAAATCTAATATGTTATTTAAGGATATCCTAGGAATTATTTAATTTTCATCTATTAAAGGGACATGAAGCTCTAAATGTGTAATTGTATACTTTTTTAAACTATGTACTACTGTTATCTGAACACATGATTTTAACTTTTGTAAATATGCCAATTTATGCATAGAAAAACAGCCGGATAATACCAGTAATGAATTGTTTAACCTAAACCAAAATCCTTTTTTTTTTAAGAACTAAAACAATAGACTGAACCAATGTAGCTCATAAAATGTTTAAACAAAACAATAAAATCACGTTTACAAATAATTCTATGTTAAATTTAGTTGGCATGTCCCTTAAATGACGTGATCAATTTCAAAAATGGAATCTATATTTTTAAAATATAAACATATGCAAAATTGTGTGTATTTTTTAAAAATGTATACAAATAAGATTAAGCAAAACACAAGGGAAGAATATAAATTGGACAATCAAAGAATCTTACATTAAAATTAAGACATCCAGAATAGATGGGATATCTTAAATTCCAAACAAAATCAGAGTAGTCTTACAATGTAATCCTATTTTTTGGTTTTATTTATTCTTATTTGCAAAAAGTTTTGAAATCCATTTTGCAGATACATATAAATATTGAACAATGTGGATTTAGTATGTAATGTTCTGTCCATGTTTCTAAGACAAATGTCAATTAAAATGAGACATACCATACTGTGACAAGCCCTGCCTTGAGGATCCAGCACCAACATCCAGATCTGTAATATATTAAATGAGGATTGGATATCATTAATACAAACCATGCCATGTTTTAAATCTTTACATTATTAGCAAATCAATTTAAAAATATTAATCCTTTGGTAGTCCCATGAGTTAATTGTTTCCTCAATTCAATTCATGATAAATATATCCTGTACTCTTATTTTCAATCAGTTGTGTTGTTTACTGTAGCTTAAATTATTTTTTGGTGTTATTTCATTCTCATCAATTGATGGGCATATGTTATAATTTATTTGTATTCTTCTTTTTTTATGATGTATAATATTGAAAATAAGAATACTGTATTCTTCACATATATAATAATTCACATTTCATTTTGACCAACATGTGTAAAGCAATGCCACTTACAGCAAACCCATGTTAACGTGTATGCGAAATTCCATTTTCGCGATCATTGCGCAATGATTCAAAGCGGAATTACGCATCCGTCATTTGACCAACATGTATAAAGCAATGCCACTTACAGCAAACCCATGTTAACGTGTATGCGAAATTCAATTTTCGAGATCATTGCGCAATGATTCAAAGCAGAATTACGCATCCGTCATTTGACCAACATGTATAAAGCAATGCCACTTACAGCAAACCCATGTTAACGTGTATGCGAAATTCCATTTTCGAGATCATTGCGCAATGATTCAAAGCGGAATTACGCATCCGTCATTTGACCAACATGTATAAAGCAATGCCACTTACAGCTAACCCATGTTAACGTGTATGCGCTATTCCATTTTCGCTCTGTGACGCATATTCTGTATAGCGCAAGAAACATCATTCCTATTTCATGTGTCACTAATATAAAATCAGATATCTAAACATCATATGTAGTGTATGTTGTGAGATCTGTATAGGTTTAGTATCTGACTATATACACATTTTTTTTAAAATAAAAAAATATTAAGATATTATATGAAGTTGGATAATTACCTGGTTCAGATTCTCCATCTCCTCCCAGGCCACCGGACGGAGAAGCAGCTGCCCTGGCCCCCGCGTCAGGACTTTCAGATCCCGCAGCTGGGAGGGAAGAAGAGGAGGCCGAGGATGGCGAGGATCTAAATCTTTTGGGGACCCGGAGATTGAGGAGCTCGCATAAAGTCACCTCATAAGGGAGTAGGTACAGTTTCCGCGGGGCCTCTCTTTTGCCCCCTCTTTTACGGGCTTGTACCCAGTCCCTTATGAGGTTGACTTTTTTTGTTAAGCGCAACCTCATATCTCCGAATCTCCTCATGATTTGATCCTGGCTCCTCTGGACGTCACACACCAATCTAACCGCATTGGTGATAGACTCCCAGAGGGCCTTCTTAACATGCGCATCTGTCAACCTCCTCTTGTTCCCAAACAGCTGGGGATAAAAGTCCTTGACGGCGTGGACCAGTGCAGCGCTCTCCTCCTTGGTGAACCTGGGAGCTGACATGCCTGCTCGGTTTGATACTAATATAATATATAAATATATAAATATATATACTGCCTGCAGGCATTAGAGAACTGACAAAGATGGCAACGTGTAATGGACTTTTATATGGTGAAGTAAACATGAGATGCACCATGGGACAAGTTATCTGTACATCTGATTGGATAAAAGTTTGAAATATAGTTAGAATATCTGTGAGACCATCCTGACTCAAGTTGTGTTTGTGTGATGAACTCTGATTGGCCGTTCCTTAATGTTTCATATCTTAGTAACTTCCTTACACATACCTCCTGGTGGTGCTGTAACTTCATTTTTCATGTAGACTTATTTGTAACTCATGGGCCTGTCATGCGGATATGTGTGACGCAGATTTAATATCCGTGATCCGTTAAATATTAATGATTAAATTCTCTTTAAAATCTAATACTGTCACATTATTAAATGTTGTAGACATTTCTTGGTTTAATAACGGTCTGTTTCTTTAATACAAATACACATTTAATATTGTATGTCTTTATTGTTCATAAAATCCATTTCTTGACTTATTGTGAAGTATTGATATTGCTCTATTAAATGTATTTCATAATGCACATTGATTGTGTGCTATTGCGTGACATTAGACTCTAATGTTTAAAGATGCTAATCTGGTGTTTCAAGATGCGTTTCCCACGCAATATTTCTGAATGTTCAAATTCAGGTTATAATGTCAGTAACTTGGATAATCTGTTTATAAATGTTAAACTACAGGTTTGTTTGTTATTAGTAAATAAACCTCGAGCTTGTATTTGTCTGAAGTGCTCATATATGTTATTGTGCAATGACGTCTTTATTTTTAAATAGACATTACAAACAAACAATTGTATCAAATGATCTGTAGAGATAGAAAATTGTTTAGACTTTAAAATGTAAATCAATTTATCTTAGTATTTAGATATCCTCAAAAGAAGAAATTTAAATGCACATGGTTGAGCCAATCACATAAGGCATCTCTGTGCATCCAACAATCTTCATCTACTGAGCCTATCTCGATATGCTTTTCAAGCAAAGTATGTCAAGATAAGAAGAGAAGTAAATACACTCTTTAAATCTCTTAAAGGGACACTGTCCAAACAAATTTAGCGTTCGTGATTCAGATTGAGCATGAAATGTTAAACAACTTTATAATTTAATCCGATTCTCAAATGTTAAGAATTATCTTGTTATCTTTCTTTGCAAATCAATAATGATATTTTAGATTACGGACAATTGTTTCAAAAAACCTGGGTTGTCCTTGATGATTGTTGGATAAATTAATCCAACCAAAAAAACCAAGTTCTGTCCAGAGTACTGAAGCAAATAAATTATCTATTTAATGCCTTATTTTTAAAGTAATGATAGCAACATCACAAGGAGCATTCATAATATGAGACAATTTTTAAAGTTGCTTAAAATAGAATACTCATTCAGAATGTATAAATCATTAATTTTTTAACTGTCTCCCTTTAAGTATATTTTGAGTTCATGTCCCTTTAAATAAACATTTCACAATAATGCTTAAAATATCAGAAACCTAGGCACCTTCCTTTTGCTAAATTAGTATAACATATGAGTAAAGCAAATTTAGATTAACTTCTGGATTTTATTACACACTGACTGAAATATATATTGTAAAGGAGGTATTTTGGAGTCTTCAGCTTAGAGGGACATTAAGCTATCTGTTATGTATGCATTTTGGATAAGATTATAATATTTGAACAACTTAATATGTTTTGGTATTCAATCATTAGATTGTAATAATATATATTCTTGGATTAAATACATATCTACATAGGCTATTTTTATGCTGATTGTTGGTTGCACATAGATGCCTTATGTAATTGACTAAGATATGTGCATTGATGTATTTTTTTCAAAGTATATTTAAAGACTGAATGTAATTCTATAGTACTTTCTAAATATGTTTAAATTCTTTTATGAATTATTTAAAAATCAATACACAATATACTTTGTGAATGTCCCTTTAAGGACCAAAACATTTGGAATGTTGATTTAACATTATCAAAATAAACTAAAGGGCAATGAAAATTATATATAGATATGTGATGTCTAACCCAAGAGATAAGATTTTAAAAACTACATAATATTAATAACTATAGTTAAATGATTCCACTTGAAAAATTACATCGATTAACCTGGCATCCAATAACTAGCTTGTTAAAAAAATCAAGTTAAATGACCTACCATTTATAAAAGTAAAAATTAAAATAATTTAGAAAATAATGTTTTGAGATACCTAAGGAAGATACAAGATCTTATAAAATTAATTTTACATTCAACAACACTGTCACTTTAATGTAATTGAACCACTTCCCCTTCTTAAAAGTGAAAACAAATAATTTATGACAAATTTTGACTACATATCCGAAATTATTTTAACATCTAAGAATTTCCAAAGAAAAGCATCGATGGATCTCACTCCCCAATTAATGTTAAAAAAGATAGTTTAATGTAATATTCTTGGAATCAGTGGATTTTATAAAATTAATGCATTATTTGATCTTATGCATGTGCTTGTCAAATAGCCAACTACCAGTCATGGGAGTCAAATTGTTTTTTATTGACAGATTATATGGATATTTATTATAATCTGTTCAAAAGCATGTATTTAATAATAAAATGTTTATTATTACCATTTAAAAAATTAAAAGTTTCTGAAACAAAAACAAAAAAATATTCCTGGAAGTCATCAGATGACAATCTGAAATAAAAAAACAAAAATTTAACAAAGTTAATACACACGTTGTCAAATATTCATAAAATACATTTACAATCATCTTGTGTCTATGCTCTAACTTTGTTCAACATTTTTTAAAGATATTTATTAATTAAATTTAAAAATAAATAAAAATAAACATACACCATTATATTGTGTAATAAAAAATAAATTTAAATATCTGAATTTCTAATTATACATAATAATGTATATCACATTTCAATAATATATATGTATGCTGAACATAAATGTAATATTTCATGTCCATTCAAATACCTCTATATCAACTATAATATGTATTCCTTTTTCTGATTGTGATCCCTAAATATCTAATGATGAAATAAGTATGACTAATGTATGTAAGCTACCAATAATCAACATTCTTCCTGTGATTCTTAACTAGCATGCATTGGTACACCAACCTGGATAATGCATGGTCTTTGAAAGTCAATTCAGGGGTAAACAGTTGATCTTCAATAGGTGTCTTATTCATCAGTTCATAAAATAGAGGACTGTGAAATACCATCTAAAAAAGTAAAATCATCTAAGTGTCTGATTGTGATCCCTAAATATCTAATTAAGAACTAAATATGACTAATGTATGTAAGCTACTAATATTCAACATTCTTCCTGTGATTCTTAACTAGCATGCATTGGTACACCAACCTGGATAATGCATGGTCTTTGAAAGTCAATTCAGGGGTAAACAGTTGATCTTCAATAGGTGTGTTATTCATCATTTAAAAAATAGAGGACTGTGAAATACCATCTAAAAATTAGAAAATCATCTAAGTGTCTCCAATAGGATGCCTCCACAGCCTTATTCTATCAAATAGTTGGCACTTACCATGTGAACATGTCTTTGTATGGTTTTCAAGGTCAGCAGATTGGAAAGATAATGCCAGACATGATCCCATTGGTATACTTCAATTTCAATCTTGGCTTTTTCCACTGTCAGTCTGGGCAATCTTCACTGTCAGGCTTCTAATTCTTCCCTTTCAGTCTTTAGATTAAGTCAGCTCCCTAATGGCAGAAAAAGTTTAATAAAAATTACTACAAGTGTGTGAATCAGTTCTGTACCCCTCTCCCACCCCCCATTTTTGAATAAATTTCTGTCACTAGCTTACTAAGCGTGTGTAGCATCTTGTGTTATGTTCTATCAAGTGTGAAGATGAATCATATTGAGCAGAACAAACCTCTAATGTGTGACATTGAACCATAGTCATGCTAGAGGATCCCTTTCTGAGTATTTACATTTTAAGTAATGTGTAAACTAAATACTAGTTTAGAAAATGTATGCCATATGATGTATTTGTGTACAATTCATGCCAGCAACAGTCCATACATTTATACTTACCAGCTGATGTCCTCTTTAAAAACCAGCTGGCAAAGACTCGCTACAGGACCCAATGCCCAGAGCATCACCTATATTAATAAATGAAACACATTTTTAGCATTTGATGAACAATCCTAACATGTTTGCACAATTCTCTACTTGTCATTTCCCTAGAGTTCACATCTATTGACAATACTCCAGTCTAACTTCTATTCTTTACCGTCTAAAGTGGCGGTTGATGATGTCTGCTCTGACATTGAGCCCCTCGTCCCGGAATGGCCCCTCTAGAACAGGATCATCCTCCTCATCTCTGAGGAGGTTTCGGTCCGCCGGGACAGCCTGCAGCATCCCAGCCCGCTGTGCAATATTATGCAGGACGCTACAGGCTACAACGATCTTAGCCACCTTCTTTGGGTTGTACTGGAGGGCTCCTCCCGACCTGTCCAGGCACCTGAACCTCATCTTCAGGAGCCCGAACATCCGTTCAACCACCGCCCTGGTTCTCTTATGAGCCCTATTGTAGCGCTCCTCAGACACATCAGTCGGGCTACGCAAGGGGGTAATGAGCCAAGGCCGGCTCATGTACCCAGAATCACCTATAAATTATGAACAGAACATAATTCTAACAGAATCCTCAAAATAGTATTTGGAGTCCAATAAAAGGTTTTGTATACGATAATCCAGTAACAAATGTTTTTTTTTAAATTAAAAAATCTAGTTCAATATTATTCTCTATCTTCCCATTTCATCTAAGACATGCTACATATGCGTATTTCTCCTAAATCAAGCCTTGTGTAAAATGCAAACTACATGGTTACATTGCATTCTCTATCTGAGCATTTAAGGTAAGACATGCTACATATCTGCAATGAACTAAAAGACATTAGCGGAAAGAGACAATGACATGGTTAAATTGCATTAGCTAATATCTTCCCATTTCAGCTAAGACATGCTACATATGCATATTTCTCCTAAACCAAACCTTGTGTAAAATGCTAACTACATGGTTACATTGCATTCTCTATCTGAGCATTTAAGGTAAGACATGCTACATATCTGCATTGAACTAAAAGACATTAGCGGAAAGAGACAATGACATGGTTAAATTGCATTAGCTAATATCTTCCCATTTCAGCTAAGACATGCTACATATGCGTATTTCTCCTAAACCAAACCTTGTGTAAAATGCTAACTACATGGTTACATTGCATTCTCTATCTGAGCATTTAAGGTAAGACATGCTACATATCTGCATTGAACTAAAACTAGACATTAGCGGAAAGAGACAATGACATGGTTAAATTGCATTAGCTAATATCTTCCCATTTCAGCTAAGACATGCTACATATGCGTATTTCTCCTAAACCAAACCTTGTGTAAAATGCAAACTACATAGTTACATTACATTCTCTATCTGAGCATTTAAGGTAAGACATACTACATATCTGCATTGAACTAAAAGTAGACATTAGCGGGGGAAAAAAAAATGGTTAAATTGCATCCTATAGCTGAACATTACGCTAACATTTTAAAACTACAGTGGCAATTGTCAAACTAATTAACCATGTTGTGCACAAATACTCACCAAAGAGATAACCAGGGGGCATTTGTCTTTCCTCAAACGGTCTCCACAGGGACGACAGAGAGAGGATGCGGGCATCATGACTAGCCCCTCCAAAATTCGCACACACATGCATAATCCTCATCCGTGCGTCACAAACATACTGCACGTTGAGGCAGTATGTTTGCGATTTCTGAAGGGCAAGTCATCAATTGGAGCATGCAGCGCAATGTGGGTACAATCTATGGCTCCCAAGACATTGGGCAATTCAGCAATATCAAAGAATTCCCGCTTCAGGCGCCTCCAATCACCATCATTCTGTGGGAATCCTATGTATTGCTTACTGATACGTACCATGGCGTCCAGAAAGTTATCAAACACCACAGAGAATGTACCTTGAGCCAGGCCATGCATGTACAGTTCTCCGGATTGAAAACTCCCGGAGGCCAGGACGTATAGACAGCTTAGCATCTTACTCATGGCGGGAACAGCAGTCCTTATTCTTATACGTGGCTCCAAATGAGGTTTAAGAAGATCGTAAAGGCCAATGAGCTGTTCGCGATCGAGCCGATACTTATCATAAACCTCAAAGTCGCTCATGTTTTCCAAGGTGGGTCTCACCCTGTAGACAGGAGGACCTCGAACCAGATGACCCCTTCGTCTCAGTCTGAGCCGCCGAGGCTGCCTGATTCGACCAACAGCTAGTTCGCCAATAGCAGCACCAGCAGCGTCTACCATGTCATCGTCATCCATCTTTCAAAACAGCGTAACAAGGTATGCACTTGATCTGATGTGGATCACAAGTGATGCTTTGGCCATGTTGTTTGGGGGATTTATAGTACAATTAGTCCAATGGTAGTGAGTTTGTAATGATTGCTGATTGTATTCACTTGTTTGTATGTGAGCGGCGCAAATGCTTTCACAGTGGGCGTTTTTTTGTTGTTTGCTGAAATGTTGTTTTCCAACAATGAATCTCAATGTGAAAGTGTCAAATATCACACATACAGTGCATGTTTGTAATGTTTGATCATATGCGTAATCAATATTTCTTAAACGCGATCTTATAGTAAAAAGCACACGTCCAGGCTAACATGAATGAAAGTGCATAGTTGTGTATAATGTGCATCGAATGTGATCGATTAATGTTGCTGCAACATTGTTTGTAAACGATAAAGTAACATCTGCCATCTGTAGTATTGTATATATAAGTGATTGCCGAGCAGTCAATATTGTATGCGTCCCTTTAAAATCGCAATAATAATTCCGAACTTCCCGTCTGCCATCTGTAGTATTGTATATATAAGTGATTGCCGAGCTGTCAATATTGTATGCGTCCCTTTAAAATCGCAATAATAATTCCGAACTTCCCGTCTGCCATCTGTAGTATTGTATATATAAGTGATTGCCGAGCAGTCAATATTGTATGCGTCCCTTTAAAATCGCAATAATAATTCCGAACTTCCCGTCTGCCATCTGTAGTATTGTATATATAAGTGATTGCTGAGCTGTCAATATTGTATGCGTCCCTTTAAAATCGCAATAATAATTCCGAACTTCCCATCTGCCATCTGTAGTATTGTATATATAAGTGATTGCCGAGCAGTCAATATTGTATGCGTCCCTTTAAAATCGCAATAATAATTCCGAACTTCCCGTCTGCCATCTGTAGTATTGTATATATAAGTGATTGCCGAGCTGTCAATATTGTATGCGTCCCATTCAAATGGCACTAATACTGAATAACTTCCGGCTGTCATCTGTAGTATTGTGTATATAAGTGATTGCCGAGCTGTCAATATTCTATGCGTCCCTTTCAAATGGCACTAATGCTGAATAACTTCCGGCTGTCATCTGTAGTATTATATATATAAGTGATTTGCGATCTGACAATATTTATTAATTGTCCCATTCAAATCTCCCTAATAATGCTGTTCCAAACTGTTGTTTACGTATATGTTGTATTGTAGTATTGAGTGTTAAAGTTCCGAAAGGGGCGGTACAGTCGTGAATCTGTGATGTGTATGGTTGAATCTTCTAATGACGTGATCATATTATTAACCTGCCTATGTAGTTCTGAAATCCTCATTGTGTTGTTGTATTGTGCTACATTGTTATTGTGTGCTGAATAAAATCTAAATGTGTGCTTTGTGGTTGCGTGATGGGTGATGCGTGTTATGTACATGTACGTATATATTGTGATTGTGTCCCACATATGCTGACTTGTATATAGCAGTCTGGCATTGTTGTTCCTTCCCATAAAGTGACATCTGTAATCTTGTGTAATGATGTTCTTGTTGTACGTAATTCCTAATGGTTTCTGGTGATGGAATCATGATGTTAAAAGTACAGTAAAATCCATATGTTCTGTTTTGTGATTCCTCGAGAGAATGTAATGTGTTTTTCCCCCATCATTTGAATGCACATGTATGAGTGAATGTTAAAAGTAATGTATGTGCATCCATGACTGATCATGTGTTAAGCCTATGTAGATATGCTGTTGCTGCAAGCATATGAGTTGAATAACTGAAATGCAATAATAAAGGTAAATGAGAATTGTTTCCCATTGTGTAGTGTTTGTGAATCCTGAAAAGTTGACATTATTTTTGTGTCCGTTTAAATGTAATATTTTGTTCAAAAAAGTTTTTTACTAGTGATGTTGATTTGTAGTTGATGTAATATAAAAGTCTGAAACAATTTAATGGTGTTGTGAATATTCAATAAGTAAAATCCATAAATCCACCATAGGGAAATAGTCATTTCTTGATCTATTTATCATAGCTGTGTCTAACGCATAAAAGCATGTATTTTCTAGCGCTGGTATTTGGAGTTTTTCTGTCTACGCTATTTGCGTGCGTTAGGGAAATGTGGGTTTCGCGTGCACGAGCACGTCTTCCCAATAGAAGTCAATGGAGGCTCTAAAAATTGGTCTTTTTTTTTTTTCTAAGACTGGTTTTCCTCGTAAAGTGAGTGACGTCATGATCTTGTGTTAAAAAGTAACTAAATCGTGTTCTTTTTGTAATAAATAAATATTTTTTGTATGTCATGTGGTGTATATTGTTTGTATGCATCGATGAGTGTATATTTGTGATAATGTTATTAGTTAGATGTAGGTATATGAGGGTCTTTTCCCGTGTGTCAATGTAAGTCAATGGGAAAATGGATTTGTGTAGTTTTTTTTCTAACACCCGAGATCTCGCAACTTTGATCCTTTGTATTTTGTTGAAAAATTATTAAATCTGCAAAATAAATATAGTGTAGTGTTTGTATGAGTGTAAGTGTACTTTGTGTAATATTTGTTTTATGATTTGTGAATGTTTATTTTGTCGGTATATGTTTACTACTGGGTCTGAGGTGTCGGTAGAAATTTGAGCGTTGGGTGATTTTTGAGTGTCGGTAAATGAACTCGAAATACCGGAGTCCGTAAGAAACCAGCGTTAGGGGCCTCTAACGCTGGTTTTCACGGCTAACGCCAAACTCCAAATCTAGGCCATAGTAAAAGAATGTAATGTAGATTTTAGTAAAGAGACTTAGACAAGTATTTTGCTATACCTTTTTCTTACTGCATAGACAGCATTTAAAAGTACATAACATATTACATAAAGTTAATAAAACAGCCAAGAAAAAGCTGATAAAAACAACAAAGAAACCAATAAAAACAAAGGTTGATTGGTCAATGATATGAGTGACCAATCAGAGTCCCACTAACCATATAGTGACCAGTTAGCAGCAAATCCTCCTCTTTTCTCTTTGAGGCCCAACAAAAGAAAATATGTTGTAGTCAGTCAAGAAATAAAACCTCCAACAAAGGAACAAAATATTAACAACAGCAGAGGAAATATTAAAGCCTGCGTAAAACTTGAAGAGTAGAAATTGAAGATTCATTCTTGAAAGACGTATGCGTAGAAATCCTGGATGGATGATTGCAAATAGGTCTTACATTTGCTGAAGTAACTTGAGAAAACAGACATTGAGAAGAAGGCAAGTAGAATAAAACAGGCTTCATCGGATGTAGACTTAAAAATGACTGTTGGAGATTAGTAATTTTGATAGGAAGTGCTTGGCTGAAACAAAATCACAAGGTTAGAACAAATAAAAACCAAATATATAGTCAATCATTTTAAACATTAGGGAGGGAAAGAAATAGAAATGGTGGGAAAATACTGTCTGTCTCTTTAATAAAATCTACATTATTTATTTACTATGTTGGGATAATCAGAGTTTTATTACAAGGACATAGACTCATATTTTGCTAGTTTAAAGCAAATTTAATAATGTGACAAGATGGTGAAGAATGGACTGAATAGGTTTAAAATAAAGTTGTCAAAACAGAATCCGAGGACTAGTCAGCACCATTTAAAATTTCTTGTAAAGAAAAAGAGTTGGAAAAAAAAGCTTTGTAAGCAGCTGCACCTCAAATAGAATGAGAAGAAAACAGTAGGGTCCACACCTGCCTGAGACAGGACACATTTTACCCACCTAGAAATTATAGAAGAAGACACAGGAAGATATAGAAGAGCAAAATAAAATGAAATGCTGGTTAGAAGTAAAACCAGATCTAAAAGATTGAGTTCTATCTTCATATTCCTTCAAACACAAAATATATAAATGTGGTTGATCATAAAAATAAGGATAAAAGAAAGAAGATGAAAGATTTTTGGTTCTGCGAGAAATAGGAAAAAGAAAAATACCTTGACGGGAAGAAACTTTTGCATTGAAATGAATATCCTTAAAATCAGAAACATGTTTACAAGATAAAAGAAATAGAGGGGTAGAGAGTTTAAGGGTAAGTTGATTCAAAGGATATTTGTCATTAGAAGGCCAAAGTTTAAACAAAGAAAAGATTAAATTGACATCCCAGAAAAAGGGATGTTCAGCAACTGGAGGTCTTTTTAATCGTATTGATTTCATAAGTCTACAAAGTTGGGAAATGCTCACCAATGGGTAAATCTGAACTAAAAATATCATCTGCGGATATTTCAGATCTAGAAACACTAATGGAATGATAAGCAAGTCCCAAATCATAAATATGGGTTAGAAAATGCAAAACTTGATTTAGAGGTGCTGATAAGGGATCAAGGTGTTTAAAAGAACACCGGCGACATGCCCATTAGGATCTAGATGCCAAATAACATGTTCTGGTTCCTGGTGCCCAGGAGTCATGAAGGAGAATTTTAGCTGCTAAAGAGAGCAGGATCCCCTACAAATTTGAGGTAACTAAAAGTGTTAACTAAAACAGTAAGCTAAAAAATGGACAAACTATACAGAAGAGACGAACTATATAATACTAATTAAAAAAATTATATTATATCAGGAGTTAACAACAATGTTATATATTTGACAGGGTGGGTCTACAGCAAGACAAAGAGCAGTCTATGAGGGGAGAGCTCGAGAACAAGGCTTGAAGAGTAAGCAACGTCAGAGGGGTGGGAAACAATGACTGCATGTCGGAAGAAGAAGGAAGAAGAAACAAAGATGGTGGGCACTGCAGTTTATGGCAGTGAAGGAGAGAAGAGGTAGTTAAAAGATAAGTAGCAACTATCACAAAACAAATAAGGGAAAGAATAAGGAAACGGAAAGCACAACTTAAAATAAAAGGAAACGCTTACCACTATACACCAACGAGAAACGGGGAAAAACCCTGAAAAAAAGATGTTTAAAAATAAAGTTAAGAACTTAATTAAAATATAACAAAATGCAGGAATATCAAAATAAAAGCAACAAAATGGAATATAAGCAATAACAAGGGGAATAAAAGAGGTAAAAGAAAAATAAGGAAACCCACATTATCAGCTGCCAATAGAGAATCACATAATAGAATACTTGAAAAAGCATACATTTCACTAAAGTTGTATTAGAAGTGAAATCCTAAGGAAATGTCCGAACTGCTTGTTACATAAGGCAGACATACTTCACATGATTTGGACATGTTCCAAATTGTACAAATTCTGGGTAATGGTGACGTATTGGTTGAAAACCTCCTGTTATCTTACGGTTGGCCTTTCTCCTCAAAACAATATATTCCAAAATCTAAAAAAAATCCCAAACATGCTTAACTTTTTTTGTTTCTTTGTTTTTTGTTTTAAAATTGCTTATTTATTGGGTAATAGGTAACAGCCAGAATGGATAGCAAAAACAAATGTCTCAAACCTTGGTGAAATGCTTTAAATCCATAACCATTACTAGGCAAAGCTTTACATTAAAGGGATACTGAACCCAATTTTTTTTCTTTCATGATTCAGATAGAGCAGCAACTTTCTAATTTACTCTTATTATCAATTTGTCTTCGTTCTCTTGGTATCTTTATTTGAAAAAGCAGGAATCTAAGCTTACGAGCCGGCCCATCTTTGGTTTAGCACCTGGGTAGCGTTTGCTGATTGGAGACTAAATGCAGCCACCAATCAGCAAGCACTATCCAGTGGGCTGAACAAAAAATGGGCTGGCTCCTAAGCTTACATTTCTGCTTTTTTTTTTTTTTTTTTTTTTCTTTTTTTTTTTTTTTATTGAGGTTCAAAAACATACAAAGTAAAAACAAACAAAAAAAAAGACCATACAGGAAATAATGAGACTGAATACACTTGTCATACTAATAGTCTAGTACAGTGAGGACTAGGAAATTAAATTATATACACGTACCATAGTTATAGTCTAGTACAGTGAGGTCTAGGAAATGAAATTATATACACGTACCATAGTTATAGTCTAGTACCAATAAGACTAGATCAATTGCAGACAGAACATATGACATACATTAATATCAGAAACCTCATTTTCTTTTTATAAGCACACCTTCTGTTTCAAACTAGTCGGGCCACTCTTGGACCCCTAATCATTCATAAAAGGAAGTAACAGAAGGTAAAAGATATAAGGCCACTTTTGGGCCTTTATAGACCTAGGCGTAAGATGATATATGTACTACAAATATAACATATATACAAAAATCAAATATGTAAGGCTTATTTGGACCTTTTGAGTATTATTAAAACATTTAAAACATAACTAGGAAAAATGTTTCAATACAGAGAACCGCCACAAGATGTATAAGATAGACATATCATGATCATATTAGAATAATCAACAATATTAATAGATGTAACGCTTGCCAATAAAACTATATGCCCTATAAATGACACTAAAGGACACTTTGGGATCTTGCAGAGCTTATAGAAAAAAAAAAAAAAAGAAAAATCACAGAAAGCAATTATATTTAGGACCAGGCCACCCTTGAGGGTCTTATACTACTAAACTAGTGATAGAAATTAAAAAAGTCTGACAGAACATGAAGTTGCTATTTAAACCCCTTATGAACATTTAACTTAAATAATAACCAGTATTGTGAAAAAACAAAAACGGAATAAGCTTTGGTGCTTTGTAGTATTGTGCCTTCAAAGTAATCAAAGAATTATGGGCATAAAATTATTTTGAGAACCTTAATATAAAATATAAGCCGAAGTCCTGACTGCAGGGCTTATTTCTAAACAATGGTGGATTAGGTTGAGGTATTGGTGCGCACTCCAAACACAATAAAAACGCAAGCATGAATGCTAGTCCATCACAAACAGTACAATGTACAGGGCACATATGAGAAGCGAACAGTGCTTACATAAATACAATAGAATTGGTGAAATAGGAAGGATATAAATGTAATGCACACTTTCAACTGAACAACAAATCACTCAACATATACAATAACAGTACCGCTCAATTTAGGCATTGGTCTCAAAAACAATTTTGATCTTAAAACTTCAGGCTGCCAGATCTCCTTAGAAAGCTCCTGTTAGCAAGACGGCTTCGTAATGAGTCTTAGTAAGTGAGTAGTTTAAGGCAAGCTTTAGTGGCAATTAAAGAGGACTGTCTTACCCCACACCGACTCTCCATGATTTAAGTCCCATGTAAGCACCATACAGCCGCAACCGGCCGTCCGCGACTCCACTAATACTCATCAGGAGAGCTGGATGGAATAATCGAATTCCGTTTTGTGGGGCATTATAGTTGTGGAGTGTCACCTCACTGACAGCTAGTAGAATGTCCAAGCTGTAGAACACTTGTCCCAAAGAGATTGCAGAGGATTTTAGTGTGGTTCCTGCATCGGATCGCCCAGCTTCTCCAAAATAGGGCTCTATCAGTGCGGGCGATACATCAAATCGTATGGAGCATTCGGTGAACCCCTCTGTAGCTACCTTCCAGGCAAATAGGCATTGTTCAGGGCCCCTGACTCCCAATTTTGTTTTGTTAGATTGACCTGTTAGGGTGACTTGTGGATCCCCATCCAGTGACTTTTCAATAGTAGAAGTGAAGTGGTCTGTGGCCTGTACCTCGGGATCAGCCGCAACCCACGAGGTCGGGGTATTCCATATTAACTCCATGCTCTTGTTGGCTTGTCCGGGTTGTTCTATGCGTGTCAGCATATCTAGGGAAATTTCCGGGTGGCCAAGATGTAATATCTCCTCGGATTTGGTGCTCCTTCTTAAGCAGTCAAATTCTCGTATCATTGCCTTTTCAAACTCTGTAAAAAGGGCATGTAGCACACGGGCAATATCTTCCATTGTGGATCATAAGGAAAGTTATATAAAGTAGTCCTTGAAGCAGAGTAGTATATAGGGTAAATTTCAACCTTCAGCACAGCCGGCTGATAATATCTGACGGTATCAGAACTATGGAGGGGTAAATGAGGTTCCAGGTCGTCAACAGGCCTCCGCTGCGTACCTCATAGATTCTGGTCTGCTGGGCAAGATTCAAACAGCAAAAAATACTTTAAACTGTTCCACAAGCACAACTTATCGTGGTAGAGATGAAATTAAGCTTGTTATGTGACTTGTAGGAGTAAAAAACAGCGATTTTAAATACTCCTCTGTGGAGCCCTAATCAAAAGCAGCCAGCTCGGTCGGTGGTCAGACACGCCCCCCCTACATTTCTGCTTTTTAAAATAAAGAGAACAAGAGAACAAAGAAAATTGATAATAGGAATAAATTAGAAAGTTGTTGCTCTATCTGAATCATGAAAGGAAAAATTTAGGTTCGGTTACACAA
This sequence comes from Bombina bombina, assembly GCF_027579735.1. Taxonomy (NCBI): domain Eukaryota; kingdom Metazoa; phylum Chordata; class Amphibia; order Anura; family Bombinatoridae; genus Bombina; species Bombina bombina. Next base: position 231,229,357 of record NC_069500.1, on the reverse strand, counting down.
AAATGACTATAGGGTTTTAATGTTTAAACAGATGGTAACCAAATAGTTTTATTTCTCACCATTCTCCTGACAACTTATTATTTAAGAACATTCTGTTAACTCATACATGGGGGGAAATAACAACATACAAAGGGATGTTTAAAGTTTTTGTTTTTTTATGCACATGGAGCAGCAATGCACTGTAATGTGTGACTGTGAAAAAAGTAGAACGATGCCGAACAACAACCCAGCAGTATAATAGAAAGAAGATGAACCTCCTAGCTCACCCACTTAGATTCTATGTAACCATCTTAAAGGGACACTCAAGTTAAATAAACTTTTATGATTCAGAAAGAGCATGCAGTTTTAAGACACTTTCCAATTTGCTTCCATTATTAAATTTTGCATACTCATTTTATATGGACACTTTCTGGGGAACAAAATTCTACTGAGAATGTGCACAAGCTCACAGAGCATACATATACTAGACTGTGATTGGCTGATGTATGTCACATGATAAAGGTGCTGTAAAAATTAGAGAATAAAATAAATTTGTCATAAAAAATCTACTGTTTATTTGAAATTCAGAGTAGTAGGTGTTAAATCATTGGCATCTATTTATCAATACGCTCGCCTAAGATCGCCTAACATCGCGGCCTCGGACCTGAATACACTCTCCAAAGTTACCAAAAAAGCTGTCAAAATGCTGCGCACCAAGTACTGTGCGATGAGCAGCGGACTGTTGTTAACTAACAGTCATCGATCTCGCTGCTCTTCTGCTTTTTTTCAGCTTTCTTGGTACCCTGTCACGAAATACCCACACTATACTATACTGTTTACCCCCTAAACCGCCACTCCCGGACCCTGCCGCAACTCTAATAAATGTATTAACCCCTAAACCACCGCTCCCGGACCCCGCCGCAACTCTAATAAAGTGTTTAAGCCCTAAACCGCCGCTCCCGGACCCCGCCACAACTCTAATAAAGTGTTTAACCACTAAACTAACGCTCCCGGACCCCGCCGCAACTCAAATAAATGTATTAACCCCTAAACCGCCACTCCCGGAGCCCACCGCCACCTACATTATACTTCTTAACCCCTAATCTGCTGCCCCCTACACGCCGCCACCTACATTATATTTATTAACACCTAATCTGCCCCCCCTACACCGCCGCCACCTACATTATATTTATTAACCCCTAATCTGCCCCCCCTACACCGCCGCCACTATATTAAATTTATTAACCCCCTAAACCTAAGTCTAACCCTAACCCTAACACCCCCTAACTTAAATATAATTTAAATATATCTAAACAAAATATTACTATCATTAACTAAATAATTCCTATTTAAAACTAAATACTTACCTATAAAATAAACCCTAAGATAGCTACAATATAACTGTTACATTGTAGCTAGCTTAGGGTTTATATTTATTTTGCAGGCAACTTTTATTTTAATTAGGTACAATAGTTATTAAATAGTTATTAACTATTTAATAACTTCCTAGTTAAAATAAAGACAAATATACCTGTAAAATAAAACCTAACCTAAGTTACAATTACACCTAACACTACACTATAATTAAATAAATTAACCAAACTAAATACAATTAAATACAATTAAAAACAATTATCTAAAGTATAAAAAAACAAACACTAAATTACAGGAAATAATAAAATAATTACAAGATTTGTAAACTAATTACACCTACTTTAATCTCCCTAACAAAATAAACCCCCCCCCCAAATAAAAAAGCCCTACCCTACACTAAATTACAAATAGCCCTTAAAAGGGCCTTTTGCGGGGCATTGCCCCAAAGTAATCAGCTCTTTTACCTGTAAAAATAAAATTACAACCCCCCAACATTAAAACCCACCACCCACACAACGAACCCTACTCTAAAACCCACCCAATCCCCCCTTAAAAAAACCTAACACTAACCCCTTGAAGATCACCCTACCTTGAGAAGTCTTCACCCAACCGGGCCGATGTCCTCCACAAAGCCGGCAGAAGTGGTCCTCCAGATGGGCAGAAGTGATCCTCCAGATGGGCAGAAGTCTTCATCCAGGCGGCATCTTCTATCTTCATCCAAGATGGCGTCCCTTGAATTCCGATTCGTTGATAGAATTCAGCAAATCGGAATTAAGGTAGGAAAAATCCTATTGGCTGATGCAATCAGCCAATAGAATTGAGCTTGCATTCTATTGGCTGATTGGAACAATCGGAATTCAAGGGACGACATCTTGGATGACGTCATTTAAAGGAACATTCATTCAGTCATCGGATGTCGTTAGAAGAGGATGCTCTGTGTTGGATGTCTTGAAGATGGACCCGCTCCGCGCCGGATGGATGAAGATAGAAGATGCCGCCTGGATGAAGACTTCTGCCCATCTGGAGGACCACTTCTACCGGCTTCGTGGAGGACTTCGGCCCGCTTGGGTGAAGACTTCTCAAGGTAGGGTGATCTTCAAGGGGTTAGTGTTTTTTTAAGGGGGGATTGGGTGGGTTTTAGAGTAGGGTTGGTTGTGTGGGTGGTGGGTTTTAATGTTGGGGGGGTTGTAATTTTATTTTTACAGGTAAAAGAGCTGATTACTTTGGGGCAATGCCCCGCAAAAGGCCCTTTTAAGGGCTATTTGTAATTTAGCTTTTTTTTATTTTGGGGGGGCTTTTTTATTTTGTTAGGGGGATTAGATTAGGTGTAATTAGTTTAAAAATCTTGTAATTATTTTATTATTTTCTGTAATTTAGTGTTTTTTCTTTTGTACTTTAGATAATTGTTTTTAATTGTATTTAATTGTATTTAGTTTAGTTAATTTATTTAATGATAGTGTAATTGTAACTTAGGTTAGGTTTTATTTTACAGGTATATTTGTCTTTATTTTAACTAGGAAGTTACTAAATAGTTAATAACTATTGTACCTAGTTAAAATAAATACAAAGTTGCCTGTAAAATAAATACAAACCCTAAGCTAGCTACAATGTAACTATTAGTTATATTGTATCTATCTTAGGGTTTATTTTATAGGTAAGTATTTAGTTTTAAATAGGAACTATTTAGTTAATGATAGCAATATTTATTTAGATATATTTAAATTATATTTAAGTTAGGGGGTGATAGGGTTAGGGTTAGACTTAGGTTTAGGGGTTAATAAATTGAATATAGTGGCTGCGGTGTGGGGGGGCAGATTAGGGGTTAATAAATATAATGTAGGTGGCGGTGGTGTAGGGGGGCAGATTAGGGGTTATTAAATATAATGTAGGTGGTGGTGGTGTAGGGGGCGGCAGATTAGGGGTTAATAAGTATAATGTAGGTGGCGGTGGGCTCCGGGAGCGGCGGTTTAGGGGTTAATAAGTTTATTTAGTTGCGGCGGGGTCCGGGTGCGGCGGGATAGGGGTTAATAAGTTTTATTTAGGTGGCGGCGGTGTAGGGGGGGCAGATTGTGGGTGTTTAGACTCGGGATACATGTTAGGGTGTTAGGTGTACACATTCCCATAGGAATCAATGGGGTATCGGGCAGCAGCGAACAGAAGCTCTCGCTGCTTTCCGACTCCCATTGATTCCTATGGCATCCGCCGCCGCCTCCAGGGCGGCGTATTGAAAACCAGGTACGCTGGGCCGGAATAGTGCCGAGCGTACCTGGTAGTAGTTTGATAACTTCCAAAAGTAGTCAGATTGTGCCGAACTTGCGTTTGGAACATCTGTAGTGACATATAAGCATCGATCTGTGTCGGACTGAGTCCAGCGGATCGTATGTTACGTCACTAAATTCTACTTTTGCCGGTTTGTAGGGTTTGATAACTAAGCCGAATCAGGCTCGCCACAAATACGCTGCAGAATTCCAGCCTATTTGCGGTTGACGGCTTGATAAATACAGGCCATTGTCTTTTTATTATGCACTTGTTAATTATGCAATTGTGCTGCATTAAGTGGTCCTTTAAATATTAATACAAATACAATCTTTCAGGGATCTTGTGCAGACTACAAAATATGGAATTTACTTTACATATATGCTTTTTTATTAAGCAGTTTTCTTTGAGGAGTTGCTGTAAGAAACCCCAAATAGAGAGAGGCAGAAGGCTGTATATTATATATTAGAAAGGATTTATAAAGGAAGATTGAGTGTTAAACTTTACACAGTAACTACAAAATGAAAGAAAAAGAGGGTGCCCCAATGGTGGAATACGTCTTCACAAACAGAGATCACATAAGCGGCAAAACAATCTACTCACAAACGATCATGCACTCGACTGTGCAAAAAAAGCAAGCTGAACCATCAGAGCCATCTAGCTTACTCACACTCCGGTATCCACGATGATGGAAAACAGCACAGGAGGCATCAAAATTGAACAGCACGCTGTTAAAATCTGAGCACGGAGGTCTCTTATAATATTGAACCCCAACAAAGCACTCAAAGGATGCTATTAGAGTGCTTTTTTGGGGTAGCGCTAAAAGTTCAAAAGTAAAATCAAAGAGTTTAAAAAAAATTACAACACGTTTCTCAGTATTAAAAACTGTTTCATAAAGTGATTATACATGCATATTAAAAATGAGCTTAAATACCTTTCCAAATCGGCGTGCTCATGTGTCCAGTGCACATGTCACAGTCAGCCTAAATTTAATTGGTGAATACTAGGACCAATAGTCAGCATCTCAAATTGGTTTAAACTAGATTGACAAAACGCCCAGCCAATTAGGAATGGCTTTATGCATTCTATATTATAATTAGCCATGTGCTAATTTACACAATAAAAAACAGCTCATATTAAAAGCTGCTTTTACGAAACAATTCACTGTATATGTATCTGCATAAATAAAAACGTTAGATAATCAAATCTCTATCTCAGGAATTTAAGCTTAGGAACCGGCCCATTTTTTGGTTAAGCACCCTGGGTATGGCTTGTGGTTGGTGGCTACATTCAGCCACCAATTAGCGAGCGCTACCCAAGTGCTGAACCAAAAATGGGCTGGCTCCTATGCTTACATTCCTGCTTTTCAAAAAAAATACCAAGAGAACAAAGAAAAATTGATAAATTAGAAAGTTGCTTAAAATTGCATGTTCTATCTGAATCATAAAAGAAACTTTTGGGTTTAATAACCCTTTAAAAAAAGTTAAAGACAAAATAAAATTTAAAAAAAAAACGCCATTATAGTTATGATCTTTTCTAAAGCAGAAAAGACCAACTATGTCAAGAGGTTGCAGCTTTTTGGAAGATTTGTTCATTTTTAAGAATTTGGGTACTCATTGCCTTGAAAGAAGAATTGTAGTTGAGGGATATTATAGCATACGCTGTAAGCATTTTATATTGCACAAACATTTCTGGTGGCCAATCGGCTGTTAGTAGGGGGTGTCAATCAGCCCGATCGTATAGGATTGGGCAGATTGATGTCCGCAGCCTCAGAGCAGGCGGGCCAGTTATGGAGCAGAGGTCTTAAGAAGGTTCGTGCGGAAACAGGGGCATCAAGCTCCATTCAGAGCTTGATAATTTGGCCCCAATATCTGAAGCAATATTACAGTCATGCAAACACTGCTGCCATAGAGTCCTAATGACACTTGCACAGTCCTAAAGCCCTACCTAGTATACTCAACTAATGCCAAGAGAAAAAAGCAAATGTGACTTTTTCTGTCCCTTTAGCAGTGGTGAGGATGGAAACAGACAGTAATAGGTTTCTTTTGAAATCATGATTGTGCAATCCTGTTTTAAAACCCGGGTATGAAGACACCAGTACTGTTAGTGACAATCACGACAGTGCGAGTGTGACTTAGAATCAAAATAAACACCATTTGTAGATGTTTAACCCCTTAACGACCAAGGACGTGCAAGGCACATCCTCCATTGGATTTCACTTAACAACGAAGGACATGCCTGACACATCCTCTGGGGTTTGTAGCTTTGGAAGCGATCCGGATCGCTTCCAGCAGCTTTTAAGGTATTGCAGTGATGCCCACAAACTTGTGCTTGAAAAATTTGAAGTGATGGGAGAGTAGGGTTGCCACCTGTCCCTTAAAATACAGAAAACTTATAAGTTACACATGCTGCAGGGTGTGCAGGGAGGAATATGAATAGTGCTGTCCAGAAACACAATACATGTTCCTCCCTGCACACCCTGCAGCATGTGTAACTCATAAGTGTCCAGGAAAACATGGCTGAGGTGGCAACCCTATGGGAGAAGGTGGTGGGTTGCGGTTGTGTGTGGGAGAGGAGGGGGTAAATGATTTTTCAAAATAGGTCTGGGAGAGGGACCTACAAAAAAAATAGTGGTTTATTAAAAAAAAAACCACACATTTAAATGCAAAGTGGGTACTGGCAGACAGCTTTCTGCCAGTACTTAAGATGGGGAGGACAATTGTGGGGTGGGGGAGGGATGAGAGCTGTTTGGGAGGGATCAGGGGGTGGTATGTGTCAGGTGGGAGGCAGATCTCCACACTAAAGCTAAAATTAACCCTTCAAGCTCCCTACAAGTTACTGAATTAACCTCGTCACTGCTGGGCATAATACAAGTGTAGTGCGCAGCGACATTTAGCGGCCAAAGCCATATATGTCTGCTATTGCTGAACAAAGGGGATCCCAGAGAAGCATTTACAACCATGTGTGCCATAATTGCACAAGCTGTTTGTAAATAATTTCAGTGAGAAACCCAAAGTTAGTGAAAAAGTTAACGATTTTTTTTTTATTTGATCGAATTTGAAGGTGAAATAGTGGCATGAAATATATCAAAATGGCCCTAGATCAATAGTTTGGGTTGTCTACTACACTACACTAAATCTAAAATTAACCATATAAGCTACCTGATTAACCCCTTCACTGCTGGGCCTAATGCAAGTGTAGTGCACAGCGGCATTTAGCGACCTTCTTATTACCAAAAAGTAATGCCACAGCCATAAATGTCTGCTATTTCTGAACAAAGGGGATACCAGAGAAACATTTACAACCATTTGTGCCATAATTGCACAAGTTGTTTGCAAATAATTTCAGTGAGAAACCTAAAGTTTGTGAAAAAGATTGTGAAAAAGTGAACTATTTTTTTTATTTGATCGCAATTGGCAGTGAAAGGGTGGCATGAAATATACCAAAATGGGCCTAGATCAACACTTTGGGTTGTCTACTAAAAAAATATACATACATGTCAAGAGATATTCAGGGATTCCTGACAGATATCAGTGTTCCAATGTAACTATAGCTAATTTTGAAACAAAAAATGGTTTGGAAATAGCAAAGTGCTACTTGTATTTATTGCCCTATAACTTGCAAAAAGAAGCAAAGAACATGTAAATATTGGGTATTTCTAAACTCAGGACAAAATTTAGAAACTATTTAGCATGGGTGTTTTTTGGTGGTTGTAGATGTGTAAGATTTTGGGGTTAAAGTGTGTTTTTTTCCATTTTTTCAATCATATTTTATAATTTTATTTATAGTAAATTATAAGATATGATGAAAAAAATGGTATCTTTAGAAAGTCCATTTAATGGCAAGAAAAACTGTATATAATATGTATAGATACAGTAAATGAGAAAAGGAAAATTACAGCTAAACACAAACACAGCAGAAATGTAAAAATAGCCTTGGTCCCAAACGGTCAGAAAATGGAAAAGTGCTGTGGTCACTTAGGGGTTAAAGGGGCATGAAACCCAAAATGTTTCTTTCATGATTCAGACAGAACATGTGATTTTAAACAACTTTCCAATTTGCTTCTATTATCTAAATAGCTTCATTCTCTTGGTATTCTTAATTGAAAAGCATATCTAGGTAGGCTCAAGAGCCGCAATGCATTATTGGGAGTTATCTGTTGATTGGTGGCTGCACAAAAATGCATCTTTTCATTGGTCAACAAATGTCTTCAGATAGCTCCCAGCAGTGCATAACTGTTCCTTCAAAAAAGAATTCCAAGAAAATTAAGTAAATTGGATAAACAAATTAAGTTGGAAAGTTGTTTAAAATTGCATGTTCTATTTGAATCATGAAAAATAAGAAAAAGAAAAATGTTGTGTTTCATGTCTCCTTAAAGGGACACTGTACCCAAATTTTTTCTTTTGTGATTCAGATAGAGCATGCAATTTGAAGCAACTTTCTAATGTACTCCTATTATCAAATTTTCTTCATTCTCTTGGTATGTTTATTTGTATGTTTATTTGAAAAGCAAGAATTTAAGTTTAGATGCCGGCCCATTTTTGGGGAACAACCTGGGTTGTCCTTGCTGATTGGGCAGCACCAATAAACAATTGCTGTCCATGGTTCTGAACCACAAATTTACTGGCTCCTCAGCTTAGATGCCTTCTTTTTCAAATAAAGATATCAAGAGAACAAAGAAAAATTGATAATAGAAGTAAATTAGTTGCTTAAAATTGCATGCTCTAGCTAAATCACAAAAGAAAAAATTTGGGTACAGTGTCCCTTTAAGGTCCTGATCTCACTTTTCCTGTACAGGATATCACATACTTAACACATATACATATGTAAAGGTACCTACACATGTGGAAATGTGTGGCATGTCCACTATAGACAGTTTATACAATAGTGATGAATAGAGCTTTAAAGAATCAATACCATAAATGTTAATACACCTCTAAAACGTCTCCTGTGGCCATTTCAGAGTATGTTGCACTTGTGCAAGATAATAGACTGTTTTCAAATAGTTTTGGAATACTTGCTAACATGTCCAAAATGTCATTCCAGCATTTATGAAGTGCCTTGAGGTCAGGGCCGTCTTTAACACAGGGCAAAAGGGGCAGCTGCCTAGGGCCCAGTTTCTGTTGAGGGGCCCAAGAGTCCTAAAAAAAAAAACATAATTTATGCTTACCTGATAAATTCCTTTCTTCTGTTGTGTGATCAGTCCACGGGTCATCATTACTTCTGGGATATAACTCCTCCCCAACAGGAAATGCAAGAGGATTCACCCAGCAGAGCTGCATATAGCTCCTCCCCTCTACGTCACTCCCAGTCATTCGACCAAGAATCAACGAGAAAGGAGAAACCAAGGGTGAAGTGGTGACTGGAGTATAATTTAAAAGATATTTACCTGCCTTAAAACAGGGCGGGCCGTGGACTGATCACACAACAGAAGAAAGGAATTTATCAGGTAAGCATAAATTATGTTTTCTTCTGTTATGTGTGATCAGTCCACGGGTCATCATTACTTCTGGGATACCAATACCAAAGCAAAAGTACACGGATGACGGGAGGGATAGGCAGGCTCATTATACAGAAGGAACCACTGCCTGAAGAACCTTTCTCCCAAAAATAGCCTCCGAAGAAGCAAAAGTGTCAAATTTGTAAAATTTGGAAAAAGTATGAAGCGAAGACCAAGTTGCAGCCTTGCAAATCTGTTCAACAGAGGCCTCATTCTTAAAGGCCCAAGTGGAAGCCACAGCTCTAGTAGAATGAGCTGTAATTCTTTCAGGAGGCTGCTGTCCAGCAGTCTCATAGGCTAAACGAATTATGCTACGAAGCCAGAAGGAGAGAGAGGTAGCCGAAGCCTTATGACCTCTCCTCTGACCAGAGTACACGACAAACAGGGAAGACGTTTGTCGAAAATCCTTAGTTGCCTGCAAGTAGAACTTGAGGGCACGAACTACATCCAGATTGTGTAGAAGACGTTCCTTCTTTGAAGAAGAATTTGGACACAAGGATGGAACAACAATCTCTTGATTGATATTCCTGTTAGTGACTACCTTAGGTAAGAACCCAGGTTTAGTACGCAGAACTACCTTGTCTGAGTGAAAAATTAGATAAGGAGAATCACAATGTAAGGCTGATAACTCAGAGACTCTTCGAGCCGAGGAAATAGCCATTAAAAACAGAACTTTCCAAGATAACAATTTTATATCAATGGAATGAAGGGGTTCAAACGGAACACCCTGTAAAACGTTAAGAACTAAGTTTAAACTCCATGGCGGAGCAACAGCTTTAAACACAGGCTTGATCCTAGCTAAAGCCTGACAAAAGGCCTGGACGTCTGGATTTTCTGACAGACGCCTGTGTAACAAGATGGACAGAGCTGAGATCTGTCCCTTTAATGAGCTAGCCGATAAACCCTTTTCTAAACCTTCTTGTAGAAAGGACAATATCCTAGGAATCCTAACCTTACTCCAGGAGTAACCTTTGGATTCGCACCAGTATAGGTATTTACGCCATATCTTATGGTAAATCCTTCTGGTAACAGGCTTCCTAGCCTGTATCAGGGTATCAATAACCGACTCAGAAAAACCACGTTTTGATAAAATCAAGCGTTCAATTTCCAAGCAGTCAGCTTCAGAGAAGTTAGATTTTGATGTTTGAATGGACCCTGTATCAGAAGGTCCTGTCTTAGAGGTAGAGACCAAGGTGGACAGGATGACATGTCCACTAGATCTGCATACCAAGTCCTGCGTGGCCATGCAGGCGCTATTAGAATCACTGATGCTCTCTCCTGTTTGATTTTGGCAATCAATCGAGGAAGCAGCGGGAAGGGTGGAAACACATAAGCCATCCCGAAGTTCCAAGGTGCTGTCAAAGCATCTATCAGAACCGCTCCCGGATCCCTGGATCTGGACCCGTAGTGAGGAAGTTTGGCGTTCTGGCGAGACGCCATGAGATCTATCTCTGGTTTGCCCCAACGTCGAAGTATTTGGGCAAAGACCTCCGGATGAAGTTCCCACTCCCCCGGATGAAAAGTCTGGCGACTCAAGAAATCCGCCTCCCAGTTCTCCACTCCCGGGATGTGGATTGCTGACAGGTGGCAAGAGTGAGACTCTGCCCAGCGAATTATCTTTGATACTTCCATCATTGCTAGGGAGCTTCTTGTCCCTCCTTGATGGTTGATGTAAGCTACAGTCGTGATGTTGTCCGACTGAAACCTGATGAACCCCCGAGTTTTTAACTGGGGCCAAGCCAGAAGGGCATGGAGAACTGCTCTCAATTCCAGAATGTTTATTGGCAGGAGACTTTCCTCCTGATTCCATTGTCCCTGAGCCTTCAGAGAATTCCAGACAGCGCCCCAACCTAGTAGGCTGGCGTCTGTTGTTACAATTGTCCAGTCCGGCCTGCTGAATGGCATCCCCCTGGACAGATGTGGCCGAGAAAGCCACCATAGAAGAGAGTTTCTGGTCTCTTGATCCAGATTCAGAGTAGGGGACAAGTCTGAGTAATCCCCATTCCACTGACTCAGCATGCACAATTGCAGCGGTCTGAGGTGTAGACGTGCAAAGGGAACTATGTCCATTGCTGCTACCATTAAGCCGATCACCTCCATGCATTGAGCTACTGACGGGAGTTGAATGGAATGAAGGACACGGCATGCATTTAGAAGCTTTGTTAATCTGTCTTCTGTCAGATAAATCTTCATTTCTACAGAATCTATAAGAGTCCCCAAGAATGGAACTCTTGTGAGAGGAAAAAGAGAACTCTTCTTTTCGTTCACTTTCCATCCATGCGACCTTAGAAATGCCAGAACTAACTCTGTATGAGACTTGGCAGTTTGAAAGCTTGAAGCTTGTATCAGAATGTCGTCTAGGTACGGAGCTACCGAAATTCCTCGCGGTCTTAGTACCGCCAGAAGGGCACCCAGAACCTTTGTGAAGATTCTTGGAGCCGTAGCCAATCCGAATGGAAGAGCTACAAACTGGTAATGCCTGTCTAAGAAGGCAAACCTTAGATACCGGTAATGATCTTTGTGAATCGGTATGTGAAGGTAAGCATCCTTTAAATCCACTGTGGTCATGTACTGACCCTTTTGGATCATGGGTAAGATTGTCCGAATAGTTTCCATTTTGAACGATGGAACTCTTAGGAATTTGTTTAGGATCTTTAAATCCAAGATTGGCCTGAAAGTTCCCTCTTTTTTGGGAACCACAAACAGGTTTGAGTAAAACCCTTGTCCTTGTTCCGACCGCGGAACCGGATGGATCACTCCCATTAATAACAGATCTTGTACACAGCGTAGAAACGCTTCTTTCTTTATCTGGTTTGTTGACAACCTTGACAGATGAAATCTCCCTCTTGGAGGAGAGAATTTGAAGTCTAGAAGGTATCCCTGAGATATGATCTCTAGCGCCCAGGGATCCTGAACATCTCTTGCCCAAGCCTGGGCGAAGAGAGAGAGTCTGCCCCCCACTAGATCCGGTCCCGGATCGGGGGCCCTCGGTTCATGCTGTCTTTGGGGCAGCAGCAGGTTTCCTGGCCTGCTTGCCCTTGTTCCAGGACTGGTTAGGTTTCCAGCCTTGTCTGTAACGAGCAACAGCTCCTTCCTGTTTTGGTGCAGTGGAAGTTGATGCTGCTCCTGCTTTGAAATTCCGAAAGGGACGAAAATTAGACTGTCTAGCCTTAGCTTTGGCTTTGTCTTGAGGCAGGGCGTGGCCCTTACCTCCTGTAATGTCAGCGATAATTTCTTTCAAACCGGGCCCAAATAAAGTTTGCCCCTTGAAAGGTATATTAAGTAATTTGGACTTAGAAGTTACATCAGCTGACCAGGATTTTAGCCACAGCGCCCTACGTGCCTGAATGGCGAATCCTGAGTTCTTAGCCGTAAGTTTGGTTAAATGTACTACGGCCTCCGAAATGAATGAATTAGCTAGTTTAAGGACTCTAAGCCTGTCCGTAATGTCGTCCAGCGTAGTTGAACTAAGGTTCTCTTCCAGAGACTCAATCCAAAATGCTGCCGCAGCCGTAATCGGCGCGATGCATGCAAGGGGTTGCAATATAAAACCTTGTTGAACAAACATTTTCTTAAGGTAACCCTCTAATTTTTTATCCATTGGATCTGAAAAAGCACAGCTATCCTCCACCGGGATAGTGGTACGCTTAGCTAAAGTAGAAACTGCTCCCTCCACCTTAGGGACCGTTTGCCATAAGTCCCGTGTGGTGGCGTCTATAGGAAACATCTTTCTAAATATTGGAGGGGGTGAGAACGGCACACCGGGTCTATCCCACTCCTTAGTAACAATTTCAGTTAGTCTCTTAGGTATAGGAAAAACGTCAGTACTCGCCGGTACCGCAAAGTATTTATCCAACCTACACAATTTCTCTGGTATTGCAACAGTGTTACAATCATTAAGAGCCGCTAAAACCTCCCCTAGTAATACACGGAGGTTTTCCAATTTAAATTTAAAATTTGAAATATCTGAATCCAATCTGTTTGGATCAGAACCGTCACCCACAGAATGAAGCTCTCCGTCCTCATGCTCTGCAAGCTGTGACGCAGTATCAGACATGGCCCTAGTATTATCAGCGCACTCTGTTCTCACCCCAGAGTGATCACGCTTGCCTCTTAGTTCTGGTAATTTAGCCAAAACTTCAGTCATAACAGTAGCCATATCTTGTAATGTTATCTGTAATGGCCGCCCAGATGTACTAGGCGCCATAATATCACGCACCTCCCGGGCGGGAGATGCAGGTACTGACACGTGAGGCGAGTTAGTCGGCATAACTCTCCCCTCGCTGTTTGGTGAAATTTGTTCAAATTGTACAGATTGGCTTTTATTTAAAGTAGCATCAATACAGTTAGTACATAAATTTCTATTGGGCTCCACCTTGGCATTGGAACACATGACACAGGTATCTTCCTCTGAATCAGACATGTTTAACACACTAGCAATAAACTTGCAACTTGGTTACAATCTTATTTAACAAAAACGTACTGTGCCTCAAAGAAGCACTAATCGATTAAATGACAGTTGAAATAATGAACTGAAAGACAGTTATAGCATCAATCCTTAAAAACAACACAACTTTTAGCAAAGGTTTGTTCCCATTAGTAAAGTAACAATAATTAAATTTGAAAATAAAAATTACAGAGCAACGTTTTTAATCACAGTCAATATATAAGTCTCACAGCTCTGCTGAGAGAATCTACCTCCCTCCAAAGAAGTTTGAAGACCCCTGAGTTCTGTTAGAGATGAACCGGATCATGCAGGAAATACAAGAGTAACTGACTGGAAATTTTTGATGCGTAGCAAAGAGCGCCAAAAACGGCCCCTCCCCCTCACACACAGCAGTGAGAGAGAAACGAAACTGTCACAATTAAAACAAGCAACTGCCAAGTGGAAAAATAATGCCCAAATATTTATTCACTCAGTACCTCAGAAAATGCAAACGATTCTACATTCCAGCAAAAACGTTTAACATGATAAATACCTATTAAAAGGTTTAGTGTACTTTTAACAGAGTAATTCCGGTGAAATACCATCCCCAGAATACTGAAGTGTAGAGTATACATACATGTCATTATAACGGTATGGCAGGATTTTCTCATCAATTCCATTCAGAAAATAAAAACTGCTACATACCTCAATGCAGATTCATCTGCCCGCTGTCCCCTGATCTGAAGCTTTTACCTCCCTCAGATGGCCGAGAAACAGCAATATGATCTTAACTACTCCGGTTAAAATCATAGTAAAAACTCTGGTAGATTCTTCTTCAAACTCTGCCAGAGAGGCAATAACACGCTCCGGTGCTATTGTAAAATAACAAACTTTTGATTGAAGTTATAAAAACTAAGTATAATCACCATAGTCCTCTCACACATCCTATCTAGTCGTTGGGTGCAAGAGAATGACTGGGAGTGACGTAGAGGGGAGGAGCTATATGCAGCTCTGCTGGGTGAATCCTCTTGCATTTCCTGTTGGGGAGGAGTTATATCCCAGAAGTAATGATGACCCGTGGACTGATCACACATAACAGAAGAAAAATATTTTCTTTTTTTTTTATGGTTCATACCAAACTGCTGATGTGACATGTGGAACACACACATTCAGTCCTAATACTGTCACAGTCAAAAGTACTCTGCTTATATTTTTTTTTTTAAAACTGTGCCAGACCGTGCCGGTGTCATGTGACATGCCAAGCTATTGCCATGTGCTGTTTTAGATGTGCACTGTGCAGCACAGAATGCAAAGCCCTAACTTGGCATCCAGCCATTCCCACTGCATCATAAAAGGTCCTACTGGGGTTACCACTGTTACCCAGGTAACTGCTCTGGTGGTAGGGATTGTTTCTGGGTAGGGCTGACTGTAGGCGCATGCAGCAAAAAGCTGGAGCGGCAAGCACGTGAGGATTTGAGCATCTGTGCAGCTGCATACACTGCTCTCTTCAGTCTTGAAGCTGTGTGACTCATCTCACACTGTATCCATGCAGCCTTGGACAGACAGCATCCAGTCTGCTGGTCCCCTTAGCCCTGCTCTTTCTGCTGTGGCCCTAAGATCAACTAACTGACGTTTGTTAGGGGAACAGTGCTTTGTAGAAAGGTGTCAGTGGGAAGAATAAGTGAGTGCACACACACCCCTCCCCATGCAGCATTGTCTAGTGCAGGGTGAGAGGGAACTTGTTCCTAGCAAATAAGTGACGTGCTGCTGTGGCTGATGTATAGTGTCATGCTGATACTTCACACATTCATGTAAGGTTTTTTTTTTATAGTTTTTGTTTTCTCTCTGTCTCAGATTTTACAGCTTAGCATAGTAGTTCTGCTGTTCCAGTCAGTAAACTTATACTGCACCTCCATGCTTCCTCCTCAGTCTTTACCTTGCTTTGCTCCTGTTGGCTGCCTTAAATCACTTTAACCAGCTAACCTCACACCAGAATCACATTCAAAAGAATATTAAATGAATCCGCAGTGGAGGAATTTATATATTTATTTACTTATTAGTACTGCTTAGGTCCAGTTTCACATATTGCAATTTATTTATTTTTTTAAATGATTAGCTCAGCAGTGGATAATTCACTGCTGGGCTAATAATTAAAAACAAAATTTGATTTAGTTGTTTTTTGGGATGTTGGGGTGGAGAGCGAAATTGCATGGGGGGGGCAAGAAAATTTTTGCCCAGGGTCTAGTCAATATTAAAGACAGCCCTGCTTGAGGTGTCAAACTTGAAAATGTCTCGAAAAGGTGTTGAAAAGTTTCTTGAAAATGGATTGTGATTACCGAGAACTTTTCAGGCCCATAGTAGAAATAGGGCTTTTACGGAGGACCCAAAAATAAGATTGTAGTGCAGGGACAAAACATGCTATTGTGATTGCATCTGACAGGAACGTGGCCATTTCAGCCAGAGAAAAAGAGCCAAAAAGGCCTCAGCTAATAGATTGTGATCGATCATTATGTGTTGCTGCATCTGCGCCTATCCAGCAGTAGCGATGCACTAATGGGAGCTAGCTGGTGATTGGTGGCTTCACACGACTCTTATTGTTTCATCAGATGTGTTCAACTAGCTCCCAGTAGTACATTGCTGCACTAGTGCTTACTTTAGCTATGTGTTTAAACCCTTTGCAGAGGCTAAATACACAAGGCTATATTCAGGCAACAGTTCAATAATAAAAAGCCTAAAAAGCATTTTCTTTTTGCACGTTGATGTCCCTTTAATAATATGTTCTGATATGTATTATAGAAGGGTACTAGCAATTATTGCTAGCACAGAATTATTCCCATCCTAGAATGCTTGTAAATATAGGTATCCTAGTTACTCTCTATGTTGTGCCTATTGTTGCTATCGCTTTGAGATTGTAATATAAAATGTTTATTATGCACAGTAAAATAACTTTGCAATAAACATTCATTATTTACTTTGCCTCCACCCTTTCCTGTAGTTTATGTCTGAAAATTGCAGTCCTGAAAAGGCACATTTCAGCCTTCAGAAGACTAACCCTACTGTATCTCTGTATCTCACTTGCAGTCGCTTATAGCACTGCTTTAACAATGTTCATATTTTGCTGATATGTTAATCTATTGGAGGACTACAGAAACATGTTTAAATTACTATTTATTTATAATTTAAAGGAACAGGAAACTTCAAAACTTTCATCCATGATTCAGAAAGAAATTGCAATTGCAAACAAGTTTCAAGTTTACTTTTATTATCATCATCATCATCAAATGTGCTTCATTCTCTTGTTATCCTTTGTTGAAGGAACATCATTGTGCTACCGGCAGCTAGCTGAACACATCTAGTTAGCCAATCATAAGAGACAAATGTGTGCAGGCACCAATCACCAGCTAACTCCCACTAGTGTAGGATATGTGTGTATTAATTTTCAGCAATGGATACCAATTTATTAAAGGTCTTGCGGACCTGATCCGACAGTGTAAATCAGGTCCGCAAAACCTCGCAATACGCTCTCCGCATTTAACATTGCACCAGCAGCTCACAAGAGCTGCTTGTGCAACGCCGCCCCCTGCTGACTCGCGGCCAATCGGCCACCAGCAGGGAGGTGTCAATTAACCCGATCGTACTCGATCGGGTTGATTTCCAGCGATTCCTGTCCACCTCATCAGAGCAAAACACTCCATTCAGAGCTTGATAAATGGGCCCCTTTAAATGGACATTCTAATGCAAAAATTGCAGTTACAGTGGGTCATTTTGAATTACTAGTGTTTATCCCCTGTAAATTGGTTTAACACATAGGATATGAAACCCCATTCTTTTTATATTAGTTTTCATTATATTTTACTTTAAAATCAAAGTAGTTTCTAAGCTCTCTGTTGGACTTATTATACAAGCTCTTTTACAGAGTTGCCTAGGTAGGAAATCTTTAGCGTGCCAAGGACCTGCAGAAGTTCACTGTTGGTGACATTACCCTCCTGTACAGACAGCAGCTGTAAGTAATTGAGAGGTCAAGTAAGTGCTGCACTACCGTCACACATCGTAGTGGCAATCAAGCAAGTTTGTTTGTGCCTCTATTACTTTCATCTTGTGGGTCCTTTGCGCATGCGGTTATAAACGGAGGCTGTATTTTACTAATAGACTGTGAGCTTATAACATGCAAAACCAGTCAGTGCTAAAGGGGCATGGATTACCCAAGGGATGAGCAATAAACTTTTTTTCGCTTTTAATTTTTTGTGGCATAAAGAAGCATGTATTGTATGTCTATAGGTTACAGGGAAATAAAAATTGTATATGAACTGGAACATAATTTCATAACCCTTTAAATCCTGCTCAAGGGGCTCCAGGTCAGCCAAACCAGTCGCACTACCTTGCCAATTATTGGCATTAGCCTGCACAGAAGCTGCAATGCTTGCAAATCCCGATCAAGACTTTACATACAGTATGTGTTTAACCCCTTTGCTAAAGTTATTAAACACAGTTATCTAGGGTCTGTAAAACAAAAATTACTTTAAATGTCCATTTAATTTCCCCCCTAAAATAAGGCAAAATTTGAAATGTACAAACGGCTAGATTACGAGTTTTGCGTTATGAGTGAAAAAGCAGCGTTATGGGTTATAACGCTGCTTTTTTACTACTACTGCTGCTATTACGAGTCTTGTCAAAAAAGCTGTACCGCACACTTTTTTAGCCGTAACACAAATTAACTTACGCAATTTGCGTAAAGTCTTTTTTCAATGGGACTTCCATAGCGTCGATATTACAAGCTTTTTCTGGGAGGCCAAAAAGTGAGCGGTACAGCCTATCCCGCAAGATTCGTAACGCAATCTAAAGTCAGTAGTTATGAGTTTTACGCTACAAAGCTGTAGCATAAAACTCATAACTAAAGTGTTAAAAACTACACTAACACTCATAAACTACCTATTAACCCCTAAACCGAGGCCCTCTCACATAACAAACACTAAAATAAAATTATTAACCTCTAATCTGCCACTCCGGACATCGCTGCCACTATAATAAACATATTAACCCTTAAACCGCCGCACTCCTGCATCGCAAACACTAGTTCAATATTATTAACCCCTAATCTGCTGCCCCTAGCATCGCCACCACCTACCTACATTTATTAACCCCTAAAAGGCCGCACTCCCACATCGCAAACACTAGTTAAATATTATTAACCCCTAATCTGCTGTCCCTAACATCGCCACAACCTACATAAGTTATTAACCCCTAATCTGCCACACCCAACGTCGCCATCACTATACTAAAGTTATTAACCCCTAAACCTAAGTCTAACCCTAACACCCCCTAACTTAAATATAATTAAAATAAATCTAAATAAAACTTACTATCATTACCTAAATAATTCCTATTTAAAACTAAATACTTACCTATAAAATAAACCCTAAGCTAGCTACAATATAACTAATAGTTACATTGTATCTAGCTTAGGGTTTATTTTTATTTTACAGTCAAGTTTGTATTTATTTTACCTAGGTAGAATAGTTACTAAATAGTTATTAACTATTTACTAACTACCTAGCTAAAATAAATACAAATTTACCTGTAAAATAAAACCGAACCTATTACACTAACACCTAACCTTACACTACAATTAAATAAATTACCTAAATTACAAAAAAAAAAACAAACACTAAATTACACAACATAAAAAAAGACATTATCAGATATTTAAACTAATTACACCTAATCTAATAGCCCTATCAAAATAAAAAAAGCCCCCCCAAAATAAAAAAAACATAGCCTAAACTAAACTACCAATAGCCCTTAAAAGGGCCTTTTTAAGGGGCATTGCCCTAAATAAATCAGTTCTTTTACCTGTAAAAAAAAAATACAAGCAACCCCCCAACAGTAAAACCCACCACCCACACAACCAACCCCCCAAATAATATCCTAACTAAAAAAACCTAAGCTCCCCATTGCCCTGAAAAAGGACATTTGTATGGGCATTGCCCTTAAAAGGGCATTTAGCTCTTTTTCAATTACCCAAACCCTAAGCTAAATATAAAACCCACCCAATAACCCCTTAAAAAGCCTAACACTAACCCCCAAAGATCCACTTACAGTTTTGAAGACCGGACATCCATCCTCAACAAAGCCGGGAGAAGTCTTCATCCAAGCGGCAAGAAGTCCTCAACGAAGCTGGGAGAAGTCTTCATCCAAGCCGGCAGAAGTGGTCCTCTAGATGGGCAGAAGTCTTCATCCAGACGGCATCTTCTATCTTCATCCTTCCGACGCAGAGCGGCTCCATCTTCAAGACATCTGGCGCAGAGCATCCTCTTCAATCGAAGTCTTCTTCACGAATGAAGGTTCCTTTAAGTGATGTCATCCAAGATGGCATCCCTTGAATTCCGATTGGAATTAAAGGTGAAAAAATCCTATTGGCTGATGCAATCAGCCAATAAGATTGAGCTTCAATCCTATTGGCTGATCCAATCAGCCAATAGGATTGAGCTCACATTCTATTGGCTGATTGGAACAGCCAATAGAATGCAAGCTAAATCCTATTGGCTAATTGCATCAGCCAATATGATTTTTTCACCTTTAATTCTGATTGGCTGATAGAATTCTATCAGCCAATCGGAATTCAAGGGACGCCATCTTGGATGACGTCACTTAAAGGAACCTTCATTCGGGAAGAAGACTTTGATTGAAGAGGATGCTCCGCGCCGGATGTCTTGAAAATGGAGCCGCTCCACGCTGGATGGAAGAAGATAGAAGATGCCATCTGAATGAAGACTTCTGCCCGTCTGGAGGACCACTTCTGCCGGCTTGGATGAAGACTTCTCCCGGCTTCGTTGAGGACCTCTTGCCGCTTGGATGAAGAATTCTCCCGGCTTCGTTGAGGATGGATGTCCGGTCTTCAAAACTGTAAGTGGATCTTCGGGGGTTAGTGTTAGGTTTTTTTAAGGGTTTATTGGGTGGGTTTTATTTTTAGATTAGGGTTTGGGCAATTGAAAAAGAGCTAAATGCCCTTTAAAGGGCAATGCTCATCCGCATGCCCTTTTCATGGCAATGGGGTGCTTAGGATTTTTTAGTTAGGATTTTATTTGGGGGGTTGGTTGTGTGGGTGGTGGGTTTTACTGTTGGGGGGTTGTTTGTATTTTTTTTTTTTTACAGGTAAAAGAGCTGATTTCTTTGGGGCAATGATTTCTTTAAGGGCTATTGGTAGTTTAGTTTAGGGTTTTTTTTTATATATTGGGGGGGTTATTTTGATAGGGGGATTAGATTAGGTGTAATTAGTTTAAATATCTGATAATAGCTTTATTTTGTGTAATTTAGTGTTTGTTTTTTGTAATTTAGGTAATTGTATTTAATTAATTTAATGTATTTAATTGTAGTGTAAGGTTAGGTGTTAGTGTAACTCAGGTTAGGTTTTATTTTACAGGTAAATTTGTATTTATTTTAGCTAGGTAGTTAGTAAATAGTTAATAACTAATTACTAACTAGTCTGCCTAGTTAAAATAAATATAAACTTGCCTGTGAAATAAAAATAAACCCTAAGTTAGCTACAATGTAACTATTAGATTTATTTTAATTATATTTAAGTTAGGGGGTGTTAGGGTTAGACTTAAGTTTAGGGGTTAATAACTTTAGTATAGTGGCTGCAACGTTGGGGGCGGCAGATTAGTGGTTAATAAATGTAGGTAGGTGGCGGCGATGTTAGGGGCGGCAGATTAGGGGTTAATAATATTTAACTAGTGTTTGTGATGCGGGAGTGTGGCGGTTTAGGGGTTAATATCTTTATTATAGTGGAGGCAACGTTGGGGGCGGAAGATTAGGGGTTAATAAGTGTAGGTAGGTTGCGGCGACATTGTGGGCGGGAGATTAGGGGTTAATAAGTATAATGTAGGTGTTGGCGATGTTGGGGAAGCAGATTAGGGGTTAATAGAGGTTAATAGCAATTTGCGTAAAGTCTTTTTTCAATGGGACTTCCATAGTGCCGATATTACAAGCTTTTTCTGGGAGGCCAAAAAGTGAGCGGTACAGTCTATCCCGCAAGATTCGTAACGCAATCTAAAGTCAATAGTTATGAGTTTTACGCTACAAAGCTGTAGCATAAAACTCGTAACTAAAGTGTTAAAAACTACACTAACGTCCATAAACTACCTATTAACCCCTAAACCGAGGCCCTCCCGCATAGCAAACACTAAAATAAAATAATTAACCTCTAATCTGCCACTCCGGACATCGACGCCACTATAATAAACATATTAACCCTTAAACCGCCGCACTCCCGTATCACAAACACTAGTTAAATATTATTAACCCCTAATCTGCTGTCCCTAACATCGCCGCAACCTACATTACAGTTATTAACCCCTAATCTGCCGCCCCCAATGTCGCCACCACTATGCTAAAGTTATTAACCCCTAAACCTAAGTCTAACCCTAACCCTAACACCCTCTAACTTAAATATAATTAAAATAAATCTAAATAAAACTTACTATCATTACCAAAATAATTCATATTTAAAACTAAATACTTACCTATAAAATAAACCCTAAGCTAGCTACAATATAACCAATAGTTACATTGTATCTAGCTTAGAGTTTATTTGTATTTTGCAGGCAAGTTTGTATTTATTTTACCTAGGTAGAATAGTTACTAAATAGTTAGTAACTATTTACTAACTAACTACCTAGCTGAAATAAATACAAATTTACCTGTAAAATAAAACCGAACCTGAGTTACACTAACACCTAACCTTTACACTACAATTAAAGGGCCATAATACCCAAATGTTTAAACACTTGAAAGTGATGCAGCATAGCTGTAAAAAGCTGACTAGAAAATATCACCTGAACATCTCTATGTAAAAAAGAAAGATATTTTACCTCAAAAGTTCCTCAGTAGCCACCTCCCATTGTAAAGGATTTCTAAGGCGCATATTAGTGTGTCTGTCCAAGGACAGCTGAAAGGATGAGCCTCGTGAACTCTCATATTATTTCACCAATCAGGTAAAGGAAGTTTACTATGAAATCTCATGACAGTTAAGTCAAATCTCATGAGATCCCAGTAAGAGTTCATGACCTCAGCACTGCTGATGCTGATTGGCTGCTGTTCATTTCTTCATTTTATTTTTATTTTTACCTGCAGCTGGGAGCTGGTGAAGTATAACTTTTTACACAAAACTTACTCTGCTGAGCTGAGGAGTTTGTGAGGTAAAATATCTCCCTTTTTTACATAGAGATGCTCAGGTGATATTTTCCTGTCAGCATTTTATAGTTATACTGCATCAGTTTCAAGTAATTTAGCATATGAGTATTATGTCCCTTTAAATAAATTACCTAAATTACATAAAATTACCTAAATTACAAAAAAACAAACACTAAATTACACAAAATAAAAAAGACATTATCAGATATTTAAACTAATTACACCTAATCTAATAGCCCTATCAAAATAACC
This sequence comes from Bombina bombina, assembly GCF_027579735.1. NCBI lineage: Eukaryota > Metazoa > Chordata > Amphibia > Anura > Bombinatoridae > Bombina > Bombina bombina. The sequence goes on along the minus strand of NC_069500.1, from coordinate 231,206,378 downwards.
CCCCCCTCAAATAAAAAAAAACATAGCCTAAACTAAACTACCAATAGCCCTTAAAAAGGCCCAAATAAATCAGTTATTTTACCTGTAAAAAATACAAACAACCCCCCAACAGTAAAACCCACCACCCACACAACCAACCCCCCAAATAAAATCCTAACTAAAAAAACCTAAGCTCCCCATTGCCCTGAAAAGGGCATTTGTATGGGCATTGCCCTTAAAAGGGCATTTAGCTCTTTTTCAATTGCCCAAACCCTAAGCTAAAAATAAAACCCACCCAAAAAACCCTTAAAAAGCCTAACACTAACCCCCGAAGATCCACTTACAGTTTTGAAGACCAGACATCCATCCTCAACGAAGCCGGGAGAAGTCTTCATCCAAGCGGCAAGATGTCCTCAACGAAGCCGGGAGAAGTCTTCATCCAAGCCAGCAGAAGTGGTACTCTAGACGGGCAGAAGTCTTCATCCAGATGGCATCTTCTATCTTCATCCTTCCGACGCAGAGCGGCTCCATCTTCAAGACATTCAGCGCGGAGCATCCTCTTCAATCGAAGTCTTCTTCCCGAATGAAGGTACCTTTAAGTGACGTCATCCAAGAAGGCATCCCTTGAATTCCGATTGGCTGATAGAATTCTATCAGCCAATCGGAATTAAAGGTGAAAAAATCCTATTGGCTGATACAATCAGCCAATAGTATTGAGCTCGCATTCTATCTTGGATGACGTCACTTAAAGGAACCTTCATTCGGGAAGAAGACTTTGATTGAAAAGGATGCTCCGCGCCGGATGTCTTGAAGATGGAGCCCCTCCGCGCTGGATGGAAGAAGATAGAAGACGCCGTCTGGATGAAGACTTCTGCCCGTCTGGAGGACCACTTCTGCCGGCTTGCATGAAGACTTCTCCCAGCTTTATTGAGGACTTCTTGCCACTTGGATGAAGACTTCTCCCGGCTTCGTTGAGGATGGATGTCCGGTCTTCAAAACTGTAAGTGGATCTTTGGAGGTTAGTGTTAGGTTTTTTTAAGGGTTTATTGGGTGGGTTTTATTTTTAGATTAGGGTTTGGGCAAATAAAAAGAGCTAAATGCCTTTTAAGGGCAATGCCCATCCAAATGCTTTTTTTCAGGGCAATGGGGAGCTTAGGTTTTTTTAGTTAGGATTTTATTTGGGGGGTTGGTTGTGTGGGTGGAGGGTTTTACTGCTGGGGGGTTGTTTGTATTTTTTTTTTACAGGTAAAAGAGCGGATTTCTTTGGGGCAAGGTTTTTTTATTTTGATAGGGCTATTAGATTAGGTGTAATTAGTTTAAATATCTGATAATTTCTTTTTTTATTTCGTGTAATTTAGTGTTTGTTTTTATTTTTGCAATGTAGGTAATTGTATTTAATTAATTTAATTTATATAATTGTAGTGTAAGGTTAGGTGTTAGTGTAACTCAGGTTAGGTTTTATTTTACAGGTAAATTTGTATTTATTTTAGCTAGATAGTTAGTAAATAGTTAATAACTATTTACTAACTAGTTTACCTAGTTAAAATAAATATAAACTTGCCTGTGAATTAAAAATAAACCCTGAGAACGATACAGAAAAATATTAGGACAGCAATGTTCCTCATTGAATTGATGATGCACAATCAGAAAGATAAGAGGCTTAGACAGGAGGACTTTGCCTTATTGACGGTCGATGCCGAAAAGGCATTCGACTCTATTGCTTGGAATCATCTATTTAACACAATGGAGAAGTTTGGGATAGTGGGAAACCTTGCCAACTACATTAAATTAATATATCGGAATCCAGTTTCCTATATCAAGATGAATGGGCTAAGATCGCCTAGTCTTAATCTAAAGAAAGGAACTAGACAGGGTTGCCCACTATCCCCACTCTTGTTCAACATCTCTTTAGAACCATTAGCAATCCTATGCAGAGAAAAGCTAGAGGGAACCATGTTAGGAAGTAAAAAAAACACTGTCATTGTATGCAGATGATATTTTATTTTATATAAGTAATACAAAAAGTAATACATACCATGCATTCTAGACATTATCAAGGATTTCAGTAGTTTCTCGGGTTATAAAATAAACGTGGATAAATCTGAAATATTATGGATTATTAAGAGAAGAAATAGCTTACTGATAAACCCGTTTAAACAGGTATCCTCCAAGATTCGGTATCTTGGAATAATTCTTTCAAAAAATCCAGCAGACTGGTACAAATTGAATTTTGATCCTCTTTGGCAGAAATGCACTAACCTGCTCAAAAGTTGGGCTAAATTGCCTTTATCTCTGTCGGCTAAAGTAACAATTATTAAAATTATGTTATTTCCAAAAATTCTTTTCTTGATTCAAAATATCCCTGCCTTTATTCCAGCAAAAGGCATGCGGTAGTATAATTCACAATGTCTACAATTCTTATGGAAGAAGGGGAAAGCACGAATTGCTTTGAAAAACTTGTCACATACGAGAGTGGATGGAGGATTAGCCCTCCCGAATTTGAAATACTATAATTGGGTGGGCTTAGCAAAAAACACATTAGACTGGCTAACGGGCAATGAATATTTTACCAACTATAGAAATGAGGATAGAGCAATCTCTCCATTATCTCTAACGGCGCTTCTCCATTTTCCGGTGATAAAACAAACGGATAGAAAAAGCTTTCAATATACAGTACATAATATTACAATAGCTTGGAAGAAGATTTGTCAATCGCTAGCCTCAGATTCAAGAATGTCTAAATACTTACCGATACAGGGCAATCCACAGTTTATCAGTGGGATGGATACTCTGGCCTTCAAAGATTGGAATAAGAAAGGGCTAACCAAAATTATTCAATTAATAGATAAACAATCTAAAACTGTCAAGACCTTTAACTCCCTGGTAACCGAATTCGATCTTAACAGAGCACACTTTTTTGCATACTTGCAAGTACGTCATTTTATCGACACCAACAAACTATTAGATCCAAGGGCCTCTATTTCAGACTTCCTTGAGTCAAGTATTAAGCTATATCAAGCAGGGAAATATTCTATCTCCTTTCTATATCAAAAATTAATCACTACGGAGGCACAGGGGAAAATAGCAGGCTTGTATACTAAATGGAACAAAGAGTTGGGAAATTTAACATACAACCGTTTTAGAGGAAGCTTTTCTCTTATTTTGGAATATACACGCGTTATATCATTTAGAGAGTCCCATATAAAACTATTAAATAGAGCTTATCTGACTCCCTGGTGGATCTCTAGATGGAAAAGACAAGAAACCGGCATCTGCGCTAGATGTAATGCTGTGATGGCAGATCTATTACACGTCTTCTATGAATGTCCTAAGATAAAACAATATTGGTGTAAAGTTGAGTACTGGATTAACAGGTTTTTAAAACCCAATATTAAGCTTAAAATAGAGGACATTTTTTTTTTTTAGTGTCGGATAAAGATAGGACTAATAAACACTTAATAAATACTGCTATATTAGTTGCCAGACAGCTGATTCTATCTAATTGGAAAGGGAAAAGTGCGCCAAGTTTCACAACGTTCTCAGGTAACATGGTTACACAACTTATAATAGACAGCAAAGATTGCATGATTCTTAAGGATAATCAAATTAAATTTTTTCTTGCGAAATGGGATTTGGTAATTGCCCACTTAGCTGAGAACATTAAAAAACAAGTATTACTACATCTACAGGATTCAATACTATTCCAGCAGCTGCTGTTAACAGAGAGATATAGACACTTGGGAAGAATGATTAATAGTGGAAACTTCGGCTAAAAACCGGTGGGGAGTTTAGACCGGTGGGGAGAGAGAGCATTTCCTTTTAATCTCTAGTCTCTTTTTTTTTTTTCTTTTTCTTTTTTTTTTTTTGTCTGAGTGTCTGCGTTGTTTTTATTTTGGTATATATTATATGTATAAAACACCTACGTTGAGCACATATTATATTGATGTATCAACGAAGGATATGTATTATTGTTATTTATCTTACTTTGACAATTGTTCTTTGTTCTATTTGCTTCTTTTCTCTTAGTATTATGTGGATCATGATAATATGCCCTGCGTGGCGTTCTCAACTTTGTTTTTATACTCAATGCTGGTTTATAAATAAATATTTAAAAAAAAAATAAACCCTAAACTAGATACAATGTAACTATTAGTTATATTGTAGCTAGCTTAGGGTTTATTTTACAGGTAATTATTTAGTTTTAAATAGGAATTATTTAGGTAATGATAGTAACTTTTATTTAGATTTATTTTAATTATATTTAAGATAGGGGGTGTTAGGGTTAGACTTAGGTTTAGGGGTTAATAAATTTAGTATAGTGGCAGCGACATTGGGGGCAGCAGATTAGGGGTTAATAAATGTAGGTAGGTGGTGGCGATGTTAGGGGCGGCAGATTAGGGGTTAATAATATTTAACTAGTGTTTGTGATGCCGGAGTGCGGCGGTGTAGGGGTTAATATCTTTATTATAGTGGCAGCGACGTAGGGGCGGCAGATTAGGGGTTAATAAGTGTAGGTAGGTTGCGGCGACATTGGGGGCGGGAGATTAGGGGTTAATAAGTATAATGTAGGTGTCGGCAATGTCGGGCTGCAGATTAGGAGTTAATAAGTGCAAGATTAGGGGTGTTAAGACTCTGGGTTCATGTTAGGTGTAAACATAAATTTAGTTTCCCCATAGGAATCAACGGGGCTGCGTTACGGAGCTTTACGCTGTTTAATTACAGGTGTTAGGCTTTTTTTCAAGCTTGCTCTCCCGATTGATATCTATGGGGAAATCGTGCACGAGCACGTAAAAATAGCTCACCGCATCTTTCAGCAGCGCTGGTATTGGAGTGCGGTATGGAGCACAATTTTGCTCTACGCTCACTTTTTGCCTAATAACGCCGGGTTTATGAAAACCTGTAATACCAGCGCTGTAGGGAAGTGAGCAGTGACAATAACGTGCAAGTTAGCACCGCACCCCTCATATCGCAAAACTCGTAATCTAGCTGAAACAAACTTTGTAATATATGTTTATAATAAGAACTAGAAGTGCCATGCATGTTTCCCACCATTTGTGACTTAGCAGGTTAAGGGGGGCCATTACTAGCTTGTAGGTCGAGCTGTGTAAGAGGGGGTGTGGTCATGAGTGGATAGTGGGCAGGGAACAGCATGATTGGTCAATGGATGTGTCCAGGCAGTCCGTAAGAAAGGCTAAGGAAAATCCCGCAAATAGAGACACATGGTGGTCTCAACGGGACAGTGGGACAGTGCGCAGAATCAGGGACTGTCCCTCTCAAATTCATGGATAGTTGGGAGATCTGCACATTGCAGGATTTACAAGCCTATGTCTGCCACATAAGTGTGCTTTATTAGGTTCAGTAAATGCAGTTTTTCTAACCTAATAGATGTAACTGCAGGTAAGAGGTTGTGAGGTTGTGCTGTTTGTGATTGGTTTGACACACTTGCAGAGGGCGAGGACAGGTTTGATTAATTAAGTGGTCAGGAAAGGTTTAACTGTTTAACATGTGTAGCTCAAATGTATGTGAGCCTTTCAGGGACTTACGCTGCTTTTTTTTTTTTTCTCAATAATAATTTTCATTATAGGTAAAAATTGCAGTAACAATATAATAAAACAATTTTCCATAGACATCGTACAAGAATAGATCAATACATTCTAGACTTTCCAATGGTCATCATATACAAGTCATGATATTCTGTTACTTTCTATCCGATATCTCCTAAAATAGATATATTGCAACATACCTGTACAGTCAAGAAAATATTCCATAGGATGAGGTATGCGGCGACTGTCGCCATACCTAGATACACTTAGATATCAATATTGCTTAGCTACATTAGTGGGCGTTACAGTAGAGGCCCAAACACAGACTTCACTTGCTGGTTCCTGGCCTCATCAGCTTTGAGGAAAGGAAAAAGAAAAAAGAAAAAAGAGAAAAGGAAGAAGGGCTAGATGAGGACAGTGGGGGGGGGGAAGGAAAAAGAAGGAAAAGTGGGGATAGAAGGGGGCTCTTATCCCTGGACTAGGGAACCTCATTTTACTTACAGCGAGGTGTCCTATCTAGTGCTGTCCTGCATTCTGTAATAGGGTCATTCGGGTCTGTCTCTCAAATCCTAGCATAACCTAATGCTTTCATTGTGACAGATACGCCTCCCAGGGTTCCCAGATGCGACTAAATTCTGCCGACTGTTTTCTAACTCTGAAGACATAATCTTCCATAGACTTTAAATAATTCAGGTGTTCTACTACTCCCTGCCATCTCAGAGGATTTACCTTTTTCCAGTTCCTAGCTATGAGCATTTTTATCGAAGTCAATAGGTAAAGGAGAAGAGATTGCTTATGGTTAGGAAGTTTTTTTACCCCCAAATGTAGAAGGGCCAAGCTCGGGCAGGTGACCTCTGGTAAGCCTAATGTAACACACAAAGTCCGGAGTTTAGACCAAAGTGGTCAGAGTCTGGTGCCCGACCACCATATATGGAGCGGGGTACCCACCTCCCCACAATCTCTCCAGCACTTGGGTGAGTGGTCAGGGTACAAAGTCTGTAACTTGGTTGGGACAAGATGCCACCTAGTAATGATTTTAAAGTAAAGTTCGTACATCGTTACACAGTGTAATGCAGATTTTGTTATTGTAATGGCCTTAGTCCACTCTTGTGTTATATAGGTCAGTCTCAAGTCAGTCTCCCATGAGGCCATATGTCTCAGTTTTATGAGTAGTGATGTCGCGAACTTAAAAATTTCGGTTCGCGAACAGCGGACTCGAACTTCCGGTATTTTTCGCGAACCGGCGAACCGTGCGAACTACCATTGACTTTAATACGCAGGCAAACTTTAAAACCTACAAGGACTCTTTCTGGCCACAATAGTGATGGAAAAGTTGTTTCAAGGGGACTAACACCGGGACTGTAGCATGCTGGAGGGGGATCCATGGCAAAACTCCCATGGAAAATCACATAGTTTATGCAGAGTCTGCTTTTAACCCATAAAGGGCCTAAATCACCTAACATTCCCAAATTGTTTGCAATAACGTGCTTTAAAACATCAGTTATGATGTTGTATCTAACAGGTAGTGTAAGGGTTACGGCCGCTTCACAGTGACAGAGCAAACTCCAAGTGTATCGCACCGCAATCAACCGCAAACAGTCCATTTGCACAACCACGAGATAGATAGATTTGATAGATAGATACATAGATTACATAGCTCAATCGATGCAATATACATATGATCGATACAATTTACATAGATCAATAGATGCAATATACATTTGATAGATACGAATTACATCGATCAATAGATGCAATATACATTTGATAGATACGAATGTTATTGAATCATAGATGCAATATACATTTTATAGATACGAATGACATCAACCAAAATATGTAATATACATTTGATACATACGTTTGATAGTTCGATCGATTTGATAGATAAATAAATAGATTTGAAATATATATAATTTCCCTGACAGAGTATAACAATAAGACATGCGGTCTGTGACCCGTGGTGTGTTAAGTAGTACTATTCTTAGCAGTTTACTACAACCTGTTACTACCCCTATCGGGGGAGGTCTATATGGCCTTCATTTTTGGAACTGGGAGATGGAAGAAGATGATTGGTCTGTCCTCCTACTTCAAATTTGTCAAAAACACAAGCAAGGTCGTTATGAGTCTAAAATGGCTGCTGCCAAGAAGAGGGGAGGGTCTGTGAGGGAGTGTCTGATGCTGATTGGCTCTAATGTGTCAGAAGGCTGTGACATACAGGGTCAAAGTTTCCTCAATGATGACACATAGGGGGCGGACCGAACATCGCATGTGTTCGCCCGCAGCTGCGAACGCGAACAACCTAAGTTCGCCGTGAACCGTTCGCAGGCGAACAGTTTGGGACATCATTATTTATGAGTACAGGGTCTCCCAATATGCATTTATAGTGTGTCATGAGAGGCTTATATAGTTGCAGTCTAGCCTCCCATCTAATCTCCCAGATGGTGGGGCTACGGATCTTATCTGTTAGAAATCCCCATGCTTTTATGAGGGATATCAGTCACATGAACTCGAACTCCAATTGGAGGGAGAGATCAAACCTAGCCACCATTTCTTGGTGTGTAAGTAAGCTGTCATTTAGATAGAAGTTTCTTAAAGTAGAGATTTCAACCTTTCTCCATCTGTTTAACCGCATATTAGAGACCCTGAAGGAGAGCGATGATGGATGGATTGGTGAAGGGTGAGGAGCGATCAACAGGTTATGTCGTAGTTTGTACCAAGCCAATTGACAGCCCTTAACCAATTGATTGGAAATGGTGATAACTGAGGCCAAATGTGGGGGAAACCATAATAGATCTGAAAGATCCATATATGCCGGCAAAGATGCCTGTTCCAAATCTCTCCACCTCGTAGGTGGGAGATCTTGTTCCCATGCCGAAACATGAGAAATCATTGCCGCCTCATGATACAATTGAACACTCTGGAGTCCTAAGCCTCCCCGCTCCACAGGAGACTGCAAGGTAGTTTGTTCCAAACATAGGCATTGAATAGTGCTTGGAAGTTCCGCAATAGTCTCGTTGGGACCAAGATTGAGATACACCTCATAATATATGTCAATTTGGGGAGGACCATCATCTTGAGGGCTGCAATATTACCCATCCAGGATATTTCATCATATTTTTTAGATTTCAGTATTTTATCTATCTCTTTTAAAAGAGCATCATAATTTGATTGGATGATGATATCTCTGTCATGGGACAGGAACACCCCCAAGTGTCGGATCCCCTTAGTCGACCACTTTAAGGAATACTTTTTTTTGAGGTCTCTCTGTTCTGTTTGTTCAACATTTAATAGGTAGGCTTCCGTTTTAGTTACATTAATTTTGTAATTTGAGATCTCACTGAATGATTTTATTAAAGACTTTGGGATCGATGTTATCGGATCTGTAATAAATAATGTGAGATTGTCCGCAAATAACGCTAACTTTTGAACCGTATTGTGTATTTGGAGGCCCTGAACCATCTTATCTCGCCTAATTGCTTCCGCTAGCGTCTCTATAACTAGGGCAAACAGAAGCGGGGATAAGGGATACCCCTGTCTAGTTCCATTACATATTCGGATTCTAGGGAAACAAAAACCAAGCCCCTTGACCACCGCTGTTGGGGAAAAATACAGAGCCGCAATCGCTCTACAGAAAGAGTGTGGAATCCCGAAAACGCTCAGGACCTCAAACATGTACTTCCATCCCATCGAACGCCTTTTCAGCATCTAGTGACAGGGTGAGAAGGGGCAGTCCCATGTCAGCTGTTTCCATGAAAATGTTTAGTAATCTACGGGAATTATCAGTGCCCTGACTTCCCTGCACAAACCCCACCTGATCAAGATGGACTATAGAAGGCAAGTACTGCCCCGGCCTAGCCGCCAAAACCTTTGCATATATCTTCACATCAACATTAATGAGGGAAATAGTTTGATAGCTCCAACATACCGTAGGATCCTTCACCTCTTTGGGAATAGCTAAGATATTGGCCTCCAAAAATTCTTGCAAAAAGCTACCTTCCTCCGCCACCCCACTATATAGTCGGAGAAGCAGAGGCGACAGCATAGGAAAAAAGTTTGGTAGAAAAGTGCAGTGAAGCCGCCTGGGCCCGGCGCTTTATGTGGCTTTAAGGCTAAGATGGTCGGGAGGCGCAAGGTTGCTAGAAACTGTCGTACCACTTCCTTACGAGATCTAGGTCGATGTGTACTGTCATCGAGGCCATAAAGGAAGGCATAATATTCAGCAAGTGCCTGCCCTATAGCTCTAGGCGAGCGTACCATCCCAGCTGCCATCTTAATTGATGAAATTCTGCTCTGCGCAGCACGGTTTCTAAGCTTGCGCGCTAATAGCCTGTCTGCCTTATTCCCTTTGCAATAGTAAAGCTGCTTAAGTCTAAATAGGTTGGCTTGCACTTGCGAGAGCTCACACTTGTTGATTTCGTCCCTAAGGGACCCTACCTGATGAGCAAGGGTAAGATTAGGGGCTTTCTTATTTGTAAATTCCAGCTGCCCGAGATCTGCATACAATTTCGCGAGTGAGATTTTCGATCTCAGTTGGAGCGCTTTTTTTCAGAAAATGGCCCCTTAGATAGGCTTTAAGGTCAGCCCACATTATTTCAAGACTCGTATCTCTCGTATCGTTAAGTGTCAAAAAATCTTGAATTATCTCCATTAGCTGAGGAACCTCAACATCTGAGAGATATTGGTCAGGGAGTTCCGATGATGGCCTGCTGTCAGGGGGTTGTAGGAGCGAAAAGTTAGCGCTGACCAGATCATGGTCAGACCAGGGGCAGACCTTAATATGTGGTGTATTGAATTTGTCAAGAGTCCAGGAGTCACATAGCAGATAGTCTATACACGCATAGGAATTATGTGGTTTAGAGTTGTGTGTATAGTCCCTTTCTGTTGGGGCTAAGCATCTCCATATGTCATACAGTCAATACTGGTACATAAGCTTACTAAACGCGCCAGATTGGGTGGTCACATTACGGTCAATTGGATGTGCGTCCATTGTTTTCTTGTCTAGTGCAGGGTCCCACACTAAATTTAGGTCTCCCCCTATCAGTAAATGTCCTCTCTTAAGCTCATCCAGCCGCCTCAGGAATATCCGCAGGAAAGATATTTGTTTCGTGTTGGGTGCATAAATGGAGGCTAAAGTGCAGAGGATCTCATTAAGGGTGCAGATGATAATGAGATATCTACCCTCTGGATCCAGCTCCACATGGTCAGTCGCACAACAGATATCTCTATGAACTAGAATAGCCACTCCCCGTTTCATTTCTGAGAAAGAGGCTAGTTCACAAACTAGGTAGTAGGTCGAGCTTCGGAGCTGCGGAGAATCTCTTTCCTTATGCATCTCCTGTAAGAATACTAGCTGTAACCTGTGTGCAAGCAAATAATTAAATAGTAGACTCCGCTTAGTAAGGGAATTAAGCCCCTGGGCATTCAGGGTTGCTACTGTAATTGGGGCCATGTGGTTCAAGTATCCAGGGTCCCTAAGTGGGCAGGCACTATACCTTATTTTGGAGCCTAAAGGTTTCAGAAGAAGGGGAGAAACAGGTAAGAGGGAGACAAAGTAGACGAGAAGAAGAGTGTTGGACGGGAAGAGGAGGGGGAAGGACAAGGTGCAAATAAGTTGTAAAATGTGTTTTTTGAGAACGGCTTCTCGAGCAGTTGTAACTGCCGGTTATATCTTTTTAGATTTGTATGTCTTATGATACTGTCTAGTGTATAACGATGTGTGTATAAACACTATCTCAATGAGTGGTCTCTCTACTAATGTCGAAGAGAACACAACTATATATTACGCTGCTCTTTTACTGTGCACAAGGGTTGCTGCGCCTGCCTATGGCGAGCTGAAAATGGAGTAAAATATATCCATTCTACGTGCCTAAGTCCATGCGCTGCCTTTGTGATACTGACTACTGACGCCAATTCTTTTTTAGTCTATGGAAGTAAAAAATGCGCACAACGTGAAAAATCTACGTCTGCTGCGTGGCGATTGCACACATTACCAAGTATGTGATAGAGGTCCTTGAATGGCTCCTGCACATAACATACATGGTGGGTAGAGTTTGCCTATTCGGAAAAAAAACTATTGCAGCAAACAAGATGTTAACAAATTTTCAACCTTATCCAGTAAGTTATCTGCATAAAAATAAAAGTTGCAATTACAAGGTGTTTAGTGTCCTTTTAAAGGGACATGAAACTACATTTTTCTTTCATGGTTTAGACAGAGCGTATGATTTTAAACTACTTTCCAATTTACTTCTATTAAATAATAATATTTATCTATTATTACTTTGTTTAACTCTCTTTGTATCCTTACTTGAAAAGCAAAGCTAGGCAGGCTTAGAAGCAGCAATGCATTACTGGGGGCTTGCTGCTGATTGGTGGCTACAGACAAATGCCTCTTGTTATTAGTACACCAGATGTGTTCAGCTGACTCTGAATAGAACATAGCTGTTGCTTTAAAAAGGATACCAAGATAATGAAGCAAATTTAATAATAGAAGTCAATTGGAAAGTCCATGCATCTTCCACTTACAAACAGACTTCTATAGTTAAGATCACATAACTGATTAGCTGCCTTACACCTAACAATCTATACCATAGCCCCATAGCTTTTATAGCATTTTAAGCAAAATAGATTCTTAAAGGGAGAGTCTACACCAGAATTTCTGTTGTTTAAAAAGAAAGATAATCCCTTTATTACCAATTCCTCAGTTTTGCATAACCAACACAGTTATAATAATACACATTTTACCTCTGTAATTACCTTGTATCTAAGCTTCTGCTGACTGCCCCCTTATTTCAGTTCTTTTGACAGACACTTCACGTGCATGAGCTCAATGTTATCTATATGAAACACATGAACTAATGCCCTCTAGTGGTCAAAACGCATTCAGATTAGAGGCAGTCTTCAAGGTCTAAGACATTTGCATATGAACCTCCTAGGTTTAGCTTTCAACTAAGAATATCAAGAGAATAAAGCAAAATTGGTGATAAAAGTAAATTGGGAACTTGTTTAAAATGACATGCCCTATTTAAATCATGAAAGTTTTTTTTGGACTTGACTGTCGCTTTAAGTGTGAATAAATAATAGTAGGGACAACACTCCACTTTCTATATACTTCTTGCATCATATTTAAAAATAATTCTATAACTTCTAATCATACATCATTTGCACGTTTCTTGTTAATTTAATCTGATGTGATGCCACTCATAAAGGAGACCAATTATAGACAAACGGAACTCATTGTGACAGCAGTTTATATATAATACTCTCCTTATTACACTGCAGAAGTTTGTTGTCTATGGCACAAAGTAACCATAGCAACAAATATTAAATCATGACTTTTAGCAAGTCATCCTTTCATTCAAGTAACTGTCAACATGTATGATTTGCGAGTGAGTAAAAAAGAAAATACTTATCCAGTAATGATTATACTTTTAGACCTATGCACATAACTAAATGCATAATAAAGCCTTCATAAATAATAATCCATATTGGGTTTTTTACAAGGTGATTTGAAAAACCCATGCTCCACCTACAATCTGATGTTACACCAGGAGGTCTCAAAGGGTCCTAATAATTATGAATGCTACGGAATTTGGCGGTGCTATACAAATAAATGTTAATAATAATAATAAACATAAACAGATCCCTGTTTGCTCCCTTCTAGACTCTCAACAGCATAGAATATAACATGATGGAATATAATAGCACTAGGTTATTTTGGCAGAAAGCATCACTGTCTAACTAGTCTAATGGTGTTGATGCTGTAAAGGCTGTTGATGAATTACAGGAACATGAAACACAACATTTTAAACAACTTCCCAATTCACTTGTATTATCAAATCAGTGGTGGATCCGGTGGGGGGAGTCAACGGGGCAACCTGACAGGCTGCTGTCACAGTGACAGCCAGTGCTAGTGATCAGCACTCAGGGAGAGACAGGTAAGGCTCATGCTGCCCCAGCACTAAACTGAACTGTTGTGAAAATTTTACATAGAATTTTCTATTACAAGCCAGCAGATGGAAGTGTTAGATGAAGTGCTTTCTTGCTCCGCACTGGTATTTACTCTGTAAGCACCGGCCTGAGCTTCCGCCCCGAAAGTTCCCTACCTGACTACACATAACGGTGGACGGGATTCTACTTCATTATGTTAGTGGAATTGGGATGGTCATGCTGTTGTGAGGAGGGTTAAGCTGTCATTGTAAAGGGAGCAGTGTAATTATAATGTAAATTATTATGTGTTTCTGAGTATATACCCATGTATGTGTGTTTATGTGTGTGTTTGTGTATATTTGTGTATGCGTGTAGGTAAGTGTGTGCATGTGTGTATAGGTGTATGGATGGTCATATGTGTGTGTTTGTGTATACGTGTGTGGTTGTGAATATGTGTGTGTTTGTTTATATGTACATGTGTATGTATGTGTGTGTGTATGTGTTTGTGTATATTTGTAAATGATTGGAGTGTAGATCAAGCGCCTAAGATTCTGATACCTATAGCTCTGAACAGAGGCTGCCTAGCCAGCCTGTGAGTAGAGGAATATATATGGGGTATGTCCAGAGCGCCTCAAATGGGCAAGGTATTAAGTACAAGTCACTAATGTAACTAAATAACCTTTAAATTATTGAGTTGATGAGGGTGATGTAGGTTACAATAAACCAACATTTATTACATACAATAAATTAAGATTGTGGATCCACAATAAACAAATTCTTCTAAAAATATTTATTTAAAACATTAAAAATTAAATGGAGGTAATGGTGTATATTGACCCACTCACACACTATATAATGTGAATTCAGTGATCAAGTTCTGTGTTGCGGATATGCAAGTCAGCTTAGGATAAAATCAAATTGTTACTTATGATTACAGTAAACCATGAGATATATGCTGGTATGTAGAACACAATGTAAAATCTAACTATCAATTTACAAACAGTATAGAAACCAAATTATAACATTGTGTTTAAGATATATCCAAATTGTGTCAAGATGTGTTAAAAATTGCATGTGCAAAACAAATTACAAAAATAAAAATTAAAAAATTGTGTACACAGCGTGAGTGTGAGGTTATGTGAAAAATATAAAAATATATAAAATATAGTGACCAGGTGAAAAATTTGAAAAATATAAAAATCCTAAGCTGACTTGCATATCCGCCACACAGAATTTATTCACTGAATTCATACTATATAGTGTGAGTGAGTGGGTCAATATACACCATTACCACCACTTGTTTATTGTGGATCCACAATCTTAATTTATTGTATGTAATAAATGTTGGTTTATTGTAACCTACATCACCCTCATCAACTCAGTCATTTAAAGGTTATTATTAAGTCACATTAGTGACTAGTACTTAATACCTTGCCCTTGAGACGCTCTGAACATACCCTATATATATTTGTGTATGCGTGTAGGTAAGTGTGTGCATGTGTGTATATGTGTATGGATGTGCATATGTGTGTGTATCTGTGTGTGTTTGTGTATTAGTGTGTGGTTGTGTATATGTGTGTATGCATGTGGGTAAGTGTGTGTATGTATCTGTTTGTGTATAAGTGTGTGGTTGTGTATATGTGTGTATGTATCTGTGTGTGTTTGTGTATAAGTGTGTGGTTGTGTATATGTGTGTATGCGTGTGGGTAAGTGTGTGTATGTGTGTGTGTTTGTGTATAATTGTGTGGTTGTGTATATGTGTGTATGCGTGTGGGTAAGTGTGTGTATGTATCTGTGTGTGTTTGTGTATAAGTGTGTGGTTGTGTTTATGTGTGTATGCGTGTGGGTAAGTGTGTGTATGTAGCTGTGTGGTTGTGTATATGTGTGTAGGTAAGTGTGTGTATGTATCTGTGTGTGTTTGTGTATAAGTGTGTGGTTGTGGATATGTGTGTGTTTGTTTATATGTACATGTGTGTGTGTTTGTGTATAAGTGTGTGGTTGTGTATATGTGTGTATGCGTGTGGGTAAGTGTGTGTATGTATCTGTGTGTGTTTGTGTATAAGTGTGTGGTTGTGTTTATGTGTGAATGCGTGTGGGTAAGTGTGTGTATGTATCTGTGTGTGTTTGTGTATAAGTGTGTGGTTGTGGATATGTGTGTGTTTGTTTATATGTACATGTGTGTGTGTTTGTGTATAAGTGTGTGGTTGTGAATATGTGTGTATGCGTGTGGATAAGTGTGTGTATGTATCTGTGTGTGTTTGTGTATAAGTGTGTGGTTGTGTTTATGTGTGTATGCGTGTGGGTAAGTGTGTGTATGTATTTGTGTGGTTGTGTATATGTGTGTAGGTAAGTGTGTGTATGTATCTGTGTGTGTTTGTGTATAAGTGTGTGGATGTGGATATGTGTTTGTTTGTTTATATGTACATGTGTGTATGTGTATATGTGCACACATTAATCTGGTTCATTGTCCCTCACGATATTGGGCTCTGGGTCCTCCCTGTATCAAATGTTCTTCATTCACTTGGTATCCTTTGTTGAGGAGCAGCAATACACTACTGGGAGCTAGCTGAACACATTAGGTGAGATAACGATAAGAGGCATTTATGTGCAGCCACCCATCAGCAGCTAGCTTCCAGTAATGTATTGCTGCTCCTGAGTCTACCTAGATATTCTTTTCAACAAAGGATCCAAAAGCAACAAGGCAAATTAGATAGCAGAAGTAAATTAAAAATATGTTTAAAAATGTATGTTCTATCTGAGTCATGAAATAAAAATTTGGGGTTTCAGTGCCTGTTTAAGCGCTAACTGTCCTGGTTTTGGATCAGAAAAAAACAACTCTTTATGATATTTATTTTTTTCTGTTATCAACGGGGTCTTTAGCCACCTGTCAGCTACTTGACTAGTTGAGGCCTACAACCACTTGGTAGCAGAACTGCTCACAGGCTCTGGGAAAAAGCAAGTTGAAGCTAGACATAATTAAAAAAGAACTGGTTGAGGCTAAGAGGTTCTTGGGAACAGGACCAAGGGAAGCTCCACAACAGAAGCATATGCAGATTAAAGACGCTTAAAACAAAGACTGGCTGATCATTACAAATTAATAGTAAAACAGATTTACCAGAGAATGTTAGCACTGCTGCCTTATACTTCCAATGGATAGCGCAGGGTACGCTATTATCCATCATATGATAAGTGGTGCATAATGTAATTCACAGTATATACAATTAGTCTTCAAAACAGGGGCAGTCTATCAAGCAAGTCTATCAGCGCCATTTTTACAACATATATACAAATATAAACACATAAAATCACACGAGTACACATATATATATACACCTATATACAGAGACCGCCAGCAAAAAAGATTATGGGCTCCATTTATGAAGCAGCGAATGCTGCTTCGGAGCCCCATCGTTTCAGGTCCGTCTGAAACAGAAGTTAAGAAGCAGCAGTCATTAACCTGTTTGTCACCTTTTAGGTGGCAGATTGAAATCATCCCGATACCATCAGGATGATTGACAGCCCCTGCTAGCGGCCAATTGGCCGCCAGTAAGCAAGGGACGGCATTGCACAAGCATTTCACAAGAAATGCTTGTGCAATGTTAAATGAATTTTGTAGCAAGTATTTTTTAATTAAAGTAAGTACATTCGGCTAGATTTAGAGTTTTGTCGGTAACGACCTGCGTATCTAACGCTGGCTTTTTTCCCCCGCACCTTTTAAATACCGCTGGTATTTAGAGTTCACAGAAGGGCTGCGTTAGGCTTCAAAAAGGGAGCGTAGAGCATATTTACCGCCACTGCAACTCTCAATACCAGCGGTGCTTACGGACGCGGCCAGCTTCAAAAACGTGCTCGTGCACGATTCCCCCATAGAAAACAATGGGGCCATTTGAGCTGAAAAATAACCTAACACCTGCAAAAAAGCAGCGTTCAGCTCCTAACGCAGCCCCATTGTTTCCTATGGGGAAACACTTCCTAAGTCTGCACCTAACACCCTAACATGTACCCCGAGTCTAAACACCCCTAACCTTACACTTATTAACCCCTAATCTGCCGACCCCACTATCGCTGACCCCTGCATATTTTTTTTAACCCCTAATCTGCCGCTCTATTTAATAGCTACCTAGTTAAAATAATTACAAAATTACCTGTAAAATAAATCTTAACCTAAGTTACAATTAAACCTAACACTACACTATCAATAAATTAATTAAATAGAATACCTACAATTAAATCTAACACTACACTATCAATAAATTAATTACATGTAAATACCTACAAATAAATACAATTAAATAAACTAACTAAAGTACAAAAAATAAAAAAAGCTAAGTTACAAAAAATAAAAAAATTAATTACAAACATAATAAAAATATTACAACAATTTTAAGATAATTACACCTACTCTAAGCCCCCTAATAAAATAACAAAGCCCCACAAAATAAAAAAATGTCCTACCCTATTCTAAAATTAAAATAGAAAAGCTCTTTTACCTTACCAGCCCTTAAAAAGGCCTTTTGCGGGGCATGCCCCAAAGAATTCAGCTCTTTTGCCTGGAAAAAAAAACAACACAATCCCCCCCCCAACATTACAACCCACCACCCACATACCCCTAATCTAACCCAAACCCCCCTTAAATAAACCTAACACTAAGCCCCTGAAGATCTTCCTACCTTATCTTCACCACACCGGGTATCACCGATCCGTCCAGGCTCCGAAATCTTCATCCAAGCCCAAGCGGGGCTGGAGATCCATCATCCGGGTGAAGTCTTCTATCAAGCGGCAAGAAGAAGTCCAGAAGAGGCTCCAAAGTCTTCATCCTATCCGGGCAGAAGAGGAGATCCGGACCGGCAACCATCTTCATCCAAGCGGCATCTTCTATCTTCATCCGATGATGAGCCGCTTCATCTTCAAGACCTCCGGCGCGGATCCATCCTCTTCTTCCGACGTCCTAAGTCCGAATGAAGGTTCCTTTAAATGACGTCATCCAAGATGGCATCCCTCGAATTCCGATTGGCTGATAGGATTCTATCAGCCAATCGGAATTAAGGTAGGGAAAATCTGATTGGCTGATGGAATCAGCCAATCAGATTCAAGTTCAATCCGATTGGCTGATCCAATCAGATTGAGCTTGCATTCTATTGGCTGATCGGAACAGATTTTCCCTACCTTAATTCCGATTGGCTGATAGAATCCTATCAGCCAATCGGAATTCGAGGGACGCCATCTTGGATGACGTCATTTAAAGGAACCTTCATTCGGACTTAGGACGTCGGAAGAAGAGGATGGATCCGCGCCGGAGGTCTTGAAGATGAAGCCGCTTGTCGAAAACAATTAACTCATGAGCTGCTTGCTTACTACATTATTTCTTTAATTCTGAAAACTGCATTACTTCCAATGCCATATGAGAATCTGGAGCATATAGTGCAGATACAGGGATTGCTTGGTCCGTATTGTAGCTTACGCACATCTGTACCTAACTGGCCAAAAGAGAGGAAAAAAATATTTTTTGTTTTGTTTTTAACCCTTTTGCGACAGGGTTAAAGTGTCTACATCGGAACAACTGTTCCGATGTAGACAAATTGAAACCACACAATCATGCACACGATCGCAATATTTCAATTATAGTGATGTGGCGAACCTAAAATTTTGCATTCGCGAACAGCGAACGCGAACTTCCGCAAAAGTTTGTGAACCAGCGAACCGCCCGAACCACCATTGACTTCAATAGGCAGGCGAATTTTAAAACCCACAGGGACTCTGGCCACAAAAGTGATGGAAAAGTTGTTTCAAGGGGACTAACACCTGGACTGTGGCATGCCGGAGGGGGATCCTTGGCAAAACTCCCATGGAAAATTACATAGTTTTTAATCCATAAAGGGCATAAATCACCTAAAATTCCTAAATTGTTTGGAATAACGTGCTTTAAAACATCAGGTATGATGTTGTATCGTTCATGTAGTGTAAGGGTTAGGCCCGCTTCACAGTGACAGACCAAACTCCCCGTTTAAGGCACCGCAAACAACCGCAAACAGTCCATTTGCACAACCGCAAACTCCCCATAGATCAATAGATGCAATAGATACATTTGATGATAGATACGATAGATAGATAGATTTGATGGATAAATAGATAGATTTGATAGATAGATAATTTCCCAGACAGAGAATTACAAGACGGGCGGTCTGAGACCCATGGTAAGGTTCCCAGAGGCAGTTGTGGCGCCCGAGGCTCTGATTAGAACAGAGCACTCTGTGTATCTGCCCTCGGCCGAAATGGGAACATACTTTAGCTTTTTGCCTGTCGGCCAAATGTCCGTCTGCCAAATGTCCTTCTGCATTTTGTCAGAGCACTGCGTGCAATCTACTGTGGCACCAGATAGGAGTGGTGTTTTAACTAGTACTATTCTTATCAGTTTAATCCCTGTTACGTCTCCTATCAGGGGACGTGTATATGGCATGGATTTTATGAACCGGAAGATGGAAAAAGATGCTTGGACACCCAGTAAAGGACGTTCTCCTTCAGCCTTTTTATACAAGGGCCCCCGACCCTCAACAGGCACGACAGCATGAAAGACCCCATATGCCATGACTTCCTTTTGCACAATCGAGTACAGGTATGGCATTGTTTTTAGGAACCCGGAGATAATTTTTAGGAACCGCGAGATGGAAAAAGATGCTTGGTCGGTCCTCCTACTTCAAATTTGGGGCACTGCGCGTGCAATCTACTGTGCCACCAGATATGAGTGGTGTGTTAAGTAGTACTATTCTTAGCAGTTTAATCCCTGTTATGTGCCTTTTTTTTGGTTTGAGTTTTGAAGCCACAGTGCAGCACCAGAGGCCAGAAAAATTAGGCATGTACATCTGCCTGAAAAATTAGGTATTGTTGCAGCCGCTGCAATTTATGTTTGTTTGACAGCTACAAAGTGCCCTAAAACATTGCGGCTTGAACCCTAGTTATTGGCAGATAAGTCATCCGGCATTTGAAGATAAAATACAGCAGCATGTGGACCATTTTTAGCCCAATGCAGCTCATCTCATCAGGCCTTTTTTACTCGAATGTATCGCCCAATGTCAGTCCCTTCGGGATCCATCCCTCATTCATTTTAATAAAGGTGAGATAATCAAGACTTTTTTGACCTAGGCGACTTCTCTTCTCAGTGACAATACCTCCTGCTGCACTGAAGGTCCTTTCTGACAGGACACTTGAAGCGGGGCAGGCCAGAAGTTCGATTGCAAATTGGGATAGCTCAGGCCACAGGTCAAGCCTACACACCCAGAAGTCAAGGGGTTCATTGCTCCTCAGAGTGTCGAGATCTGCAGTTAATGCGAGGTAGTCTGCTACCTGTCGGTTGAGTCGTTCTCTGAGGCTGGATCCCAAAGGGCTGTGGCAATGCATAGGAGTTAAAAAGGTCCGCATGTCCTCCATCAACAACACGTCTGGAAAGCGTCCTGTCCTTGCCGGCGTGGTCGTGGGAGGAATATTACTTTCATCTCTTCCCCTGTTAGATTCCCGTTGTGCTGTGACATCACCCTTATACGCTGTGTAAAGCATACTTTTTAATTTATTTTTTAACTGCTCCATCCTTTCCGACTTGCGGGAATTTGGTAACATTTCAGTCACTTTATGCTTATACCGGGGGTCTAGTAGCGTGGACACCCAGTACAGTTCGTTCTCCTTCAGCTTTTTTATACGAGTGCCCCTCAACAGGCACGACAGCATGAAAGACCCCATTTGCACAAGGTTGGATGCCGAGCTACTCATGTCCCGTTCCTCGTCCTCACTGATCTCACTGAAGGTATCTTCTTCCCCCCAGCCACGTACAACACCACGGGTACCAGATAGGTGACAACAACGAGCACCCTGGGATGCCTGTTGTGCTTGGTCTTCCTCCTCCTCCTCAAAGCCACATTCCTCCTCTGACTCCTCTTCCTCAGAATCCTCTTCCTGCGTTGCCGCTGGTCCAGCAAGCGATGCTGATAAGGCTGTTTCTGGTGGTGATAGAGACCACAACTCTTCCTCTTCACGCTCATCTACGGCCTGATCCAGCACTCTTCGCAGGGCATGCTCCAGGAAGAAAACAAATGGTATGATGTCGCTGATGGTGCCTTCGGTGCGACTGACTAGGTTTGTCACCTCCTCAAAAGGACGCATGAGCCTACAGGCATTGTGCATGAGCGTCCAGTAACGTGGCAAAAAGATCCCCAGCTCCCCAGAGGCTGTCCTAGCACCCCGGTCATACAAATACTCGTTAACAGCTTTTTCTTGTTGGAGCAGGCGGTCGAACATTAGGAGTATTGAATTCCAACGTGTCGGGCTGTCGCAAATCAAGCGCCTCACTGGCAGGTTGTTTCGCCGGTGGATATCTGACAAGTGCGCCATGGCCGTGTAGGAACACCTGAAATGGCCACACACCTTCCTGGCCTGCTTCAGGACGTTCTGTAAGCCTGGGTACTTATGCACAAAGCGTTGTACAATCAGATTACACACATGTGCCATGCACGGCACATGTGTCAACTTGCCCAATTTCAATGCCGCCACCAAATTACTTCCGTTGTCAGAAACCACTTTGCCGATCTCCAGTTAGTGCGGAGTCAGCCTCTGATCCACCTGTGCATTCAGGGCGGACAGGAGTGCTGGTGCGGTGTGACTCTCTGCTTTCAGGCAAGTCAACCCCAAGACGGCGTGACACTGCCATATCCGGGATGTGGAATAGTACCTGGGGAGCTGGGGGGGTGCCGTTGATGTGGAGCAAGACGCAGCAGCAGAAGAGGACTCAGCCGAGGAAGAGGTTATGGAAGAGGATGGAGTAGGAGGAGTAGAGGATGTGGCAGCAGGCCTGCCTGCAAGTCGTGGCGGTGTCACCAACTCCTCCTCTGCAGAGCCAGGCATTCCATGCTTGGCAGCCGTCAGCAGGTTTAACCAATGCGCAGTGTAGGTGATATACCTGCCCTGACCATGCTTTGCAGACCAGCTATCAGTGGTCAGATGGACCCTTGCCCCAACGCTGTGTGCCAGACATGCCATTACTTCCTTTCGCACAATTGAGTACAGGTTAGGGATTGCCTTTTGTGCAAAAAAAATTCGCCCGGGTACCTTCCACTGCTGTGTCCCAATAGCTACAAATTTTTTTGAACGCCTCAGACTCAACCAGCTTGTATGGTAAAAGCTGGCGGGCTAACAGTTCAGAAAAGCCAGCAGTCAGACTCCGGGCAAGGGGGTGACTTGGTGACATTGGCTTCTTACGCTCAAACATGTCCTTGACAGACACCTGACTGTGGGCAGATGAGCAGGAACTGCTCCGGAAGAGAGAGACGGATTGGCGGATGGTTGAGAGGGGGCAAGGAGCACAGCAGTGGTTGACGTGGCTGAAGATGCTGGACCAGGAGGAGGATGGCGGCTTTGAGTTTGTGTGCTGCTTGTCCTCATGTGTTCATCCCATAGGCGTTTGTGATGTGAGATCATGTGCCTTCACAAAGCAGTTGGGTGTTGGACTTCCCACGACTCAGTTTCTTTTGGCACAGGTTGCAAATGGCATTGCTGTTGTCAGAGGCAGACACATAAAAAATGCCACACTGCTGAGCTCTGCGATGACGTCATTCTGGTGGTGGCAACAGCATGCGTTGATTGGCGTGCTGTCTGGCTGACCCCGGGTGCCGATGCATGCTGTCTGACTGTGCCGCTAGCTCCTTGCGATGACCTCGCCCTGCTTCCAACTCATCTCCTCCTCCTGCTCCTCTCTGTCTCCCCATCTGAACTTTCCACCTGTTCTTCTTCTCTTCTACCGGGCGCCCACGTGACATCCACGGACGCATCGTCATCATCAACCCCTTCACTTGTATCTGACAACTCAACAACGGAAGCAACGGCGGGTACAACATCATCATCACACCGTGCATCGTCCATGTCTGTAATGCTGCCTGACTGAGACATATCACAGTTATCTGCATCCTCTGTCAATGATGGTTGCGCATCACTCATTTCTTCACACTGAGGTGTACATAACTCCTCTGACAGATCAAGTGAGGCGGCTGTGGTGCTAGTGTCGGTGGTGGCGGCAGGCGAGCGAGTGGTAAGTTGAGAGGTGCCCGAAGCTAAGCTAGAGGAGGAGGATGGTGCGTCAAGGTTACGAGCGGAAACTGTAGAAGATTGGGTGTCCTGTGTTATAAAGTCAACTATTTCATCAGAACTTTTCGTGTTCATGGTACGTAGCCTAACACTGGGCATTATTCTATGGCCAAACGGAATCACAGCACCACGACCACGACGGCCCCTGCGGGTTGGCCTGCCTCTGCCTGTCATTTTTTTTTCAATTAGTGCTACTATGCGTGCAAGCTACTGTGATTGGGCACAGTATACCCTGTGAGCCTGACACAAAAAAAACAGACTGATGTTTCACAGTCAAAATAGTTTTTTTTTTTTTTTCAATGTACACTGACACTACTATTAAACAAGATAATATGAGTGGTGGCACTGGGCAAGTGGGCACAGTATACGCTGTGAGCCTGACACAAAAAAGCAGACTGATGTTTCACTGTCAAAATAGTTTCTTTATTTTTAAAATGTACACTTACACTACTATTAAACAAGATAATGTGAGTGGTGGCACTGGACAAGTGGGCACAGTATACGCTGTGAGCCTGACACAAAAAAACAGACTTATGTTTCACAGTCAAAATAGTTTTTTTATTTTTAAAATGTACACTTACACTACTATTAAACAAGATAATGTGAGTGGTGACACTGGACAAGTGGGCACAGTATACGCTGTGAGCCTGACACAAAAAAGCAGACATGTTTCACAGTCAAAATAGTTTTTTTATTTTTAAAATGTATACTTACACTACTAATAAACAAGATAATGTGAGTGGTGGCACTGGACAAGTGGGCACAGTATACGCTGTGAGCCTGACACAAAAAAGCAGACTTATGTTTCACAGTCAAAATAGTTTTTTTATTTTTAAAATGTACACTTACACTACTATTAAACAAGATAATATGAGTGGTGGCACTGGGCAAGTGGGCACAGTATACACTGTGAGCCTGACACAAAAAAGCAGACTGATGTTTCAGAGTCAAAATAGTTTTTTTATTTTTAAATGTACACTTACACAACTATTAAACAAGATAATATGAGTGGTGGCACTGAACAAGTAGGCACAGTATATGCTGTGAGCCTGACACACAGGCTGGCAGTGGCAGGCTGGCCTGGCAACTGAAATTAGATTACACTAGCAGACTGATGTAAAAGTTTTTTTTTTTTTAAATTTACACTAATGTTACACCAGATATGACTGGTGGTGGCACTGAGCAAGTAGGCACAGTATATGCTGTGAGCCTGACACACAGGCTGGCAGTGGCAGGCAGGCAACTGCTATTAGATTACACTAGCAGACTGATGTAAAAGTTTTTTTTTTAAATTACACTACTGTTACACCAGCCAGATATGAGTGGTGGCACTGAGCAAGTAGGCACAGTATATGCTGTGAGTTTGACACATAGGCTGGCAGTGGCAGGCTGGCCTGGCAACTGAAATTAGATTACACTAGCAGACTGATGTAAAAGTTTTTGTTTTTTTAATTTACACTAATGTTACACCAGATATGAGTGGTGGCACTGAGCAAGTAGGCACAGTATATGTTGTGAGCCTGACACACAGGCTGGCAGTGGCAGGCGGGCAACTGCTATTAGATTACACTAGCAAACTGATGTAAAAGTTTTTTTTTTTTTAAATTTACACTACTGTTACACCAGATATGAGTGGTGGCACTGAGCAAGTAGGCACAGTATATGCTGTGAGCCTGACACACAGGCTGGCAGTGGCAGGCTGGTCTGGCAACTGAAATTAGATTACACTAGCAGACTGATGTAAAAAGTTTTTTTTTAATTATTTACACTAATGTTACACCAGATATGAGAGGTGGCACTGAGCAAGTAGGCACAGTATATGCTGTGAGCCTGACACACAGGCTGGCAGTGGCAGGCTGGCCTGGCAAATGAAATTAGATTACACTAGCAGACTGGTGTAAAAGTTTTTTTTTTTTAAATTTACACTAATGTTACACCAGATATGACTGGTGGTGGCACTGAGCAAGTAGGTACAGTATATGCTGTGAGCCTGACACACAGGCTGACAGTGGCAGGCAGGCAACTGCTATTAGATTACACTAGCAGACTGATGTAAAAAAAAATTATATTTTAAATTACACTACTGTTACACCGGCCAGATATGAGTGGTGGCACTGAGCAAGTAGGCACAGTATATGCTGTGAGCCTGACACACAGGCTGGCAGTGCCAGGCAGGCAACTGCTATTAGATTACAAAGAAAAAAAAAACACCAATTGATGTAGCCCTAAAAAGGACTTTTTGGGGTGCTGTCCTTACAGCAGAGATCAGATGAGTCCTTCAGGACTGTAGTGGACACTGAATACACTAGCCTAGCTATCAATTTCCCTATAAAATCAGCAGCAGCTACACTATCCCTCCTCTCACTAAGAATGCAGGATCAGAATCAATCTAAAATGGCTGCTGCCCAGGAGCTGGGAGGGTCTGGGAGGGAGTGTCTGCTGCTGATTGGCTGTAATATGTCTGCAGACTGTGAGATACAGGGTCAAAGTTTACTCAATGATGACGAATAGGGGGCGGATCGAACATCGCATATGTTCGCCGGCCGCTGCGAACGCGAACAAACTATGTTCGCCGGGAACTGTTCTCCGGCGAACTTTTCGCGACATCACTATTCAATTATTGGATCGCATCTGGAGGGCGTCCCTACAACCCTAGGAACACCCTCCAGACAACGATCAAATCCTGGAAGCACAGAAGGCTTCAGGACAGCCGTTAGCTATGACGTTCTATTCCGTCATAACGGCTTTAAAGCCCAGTGTAATTATGACGGAATAGAACAGCATAACGGCATTAAAAGGTTAAAGTTAGACTCCTGGCCTGCAAAACAATTAAACTATTTTAAATGTTAATCAGTTTCTCAAGTATAGTTCATGAACACAGCAATATACATGACAAAGTCTGTGGCTCAAGTTCACTCAGGAACAGCATCCCCCCAATGTGATACAATCATAAAGCTAATTATAATGTACTTTTTACATAGGATAATCTGTACATTGCCCTGATGGTAGGTACAGAGTTAGCAGAACAAAAATAAGAAAAGTGACAAGTGTGAAAGTGTAAAAATAAATAAAACAATTAAGAACAGCATTTTTTACTTTAAATAAATATTCCTTTTATTACGTCTTTATTACTGTTTAACCCTTGCAAGACCATAGGTTTGTATAAATTTTAAAGCAACCCTGAATTATTCCCTTTTGTTAGGATTTTTTTTCTGAAAGTCTTACGTTACAAATCAGATGACAAAATATTTAACATCATGATAACCCTAGTCATAAAATAAAATCTGAATTAAAAAAATAAAATCACTCATATATATGTATTTTGCTGCATAAGCATATAATCCATCCAGTGAAGATTGCAGTTTTGCAAATCCTTCTGCTCAGTCAATTTTATTTTCACCTAGGTTAATTTTTACTGTACCCCTATTGTATCACTAGGTACACTCTTACACGTGTACTCAGTTTTAGAGATTATAGTGAAGGGTAATAGAGAGAGCAGTAATATTTAAATAGATACACAGATAAGAGGGAGAAAATACACAAACAATTGTTTATACTACAATGTTTAAACAGTCTAGCTTCTAAAATCATCATCCACACTATTTCTGAATCAAAGTTAAATCACTGCTACAATATGTCAGACACTAAAACAGAAAACAAATATATTGTCATTTTGTAGCAAGGGCAATATCCTTTAGTTGCAGATCATACTTATAAACATTATAAAGTCCTTGTTTTGATACAACAGAAGATTATAGTAGACTGCACTGCACATTTCTTATGGAGAAATATAGGCCGCTTATTTTGTTCTGTATGTTGAAAATAAATGATACAAAAATAATGAATATGAAGTTTATATAATTATGTTAAATGAAACAATGGAATAGAGTCCTTAATTTAGTAGTTCATTTGTATGTGATACCAATAGATGAATATAGTATGCATTTCTTAAAATAAAATCATGTTTAGCATGTTTGATAGGCATCAGATAGCACACACCTATGCAGAGTACACACCTATGCAGTGTACACATACAGTATAAGATAACATTGCTGTGTCAACACTGTAGTACACTTATCAGTCTGCCCGTTCAGAATGCATACAGTACACTTCTATTCGGGACCACAAAAGTTAAACACATTACAAATCTGTGTTTTTCTGCAGCCATTTTCTTACACATCTGCAATCTTACAAGGCTATATTACAAGTCATGAGCTTCCTCTACTTGTTAAAAAAAAAAATCATATTTCAAGAAAATGAAAGAAATTAACTACATTTATTAACCAAATGCCCGATACAGTAAATCATTACATTGCAATGCACTTAAACATCCTAATTATCCTCCCTGCATCACAACTTCAATATAGTTGCATTTATATATATATATATATATATATATATATATATATATATTACATCTAACGTTTACCATATTTGCACCATGGCAGCCTTGCAATCTGCTTTTCTAAACAAACAAGAGAGGGGAAAATATGGCACATCCTATAAAGTTTTCTTGAAGAAGGAAAAGGGCTAGGATCTGAAGAAAGGGAAAAAGGCAGAAGTGGAAGAGGTTCGCGCATGCTCAGTGGAGTTGTTTTTCACAAAGCTGCACATAAGTGAGCCGGTATACTGCAGACTGTCGTCTTTGTAAGGAGACCAGTGATCTGAGCACTGTGACAGTGCTGGTCCTTTTTATACCTGCAGTTTCTCAATGAACTAACATAAAAGAAAGCACTGACCCTGCCTGCAGTTTTTGCAAGGCTAAGGTAATATTCAGTGCAATATTAAGATCACATTTTATATGAGATCTTAACTTTTTTTCATTTCTTTCTCAACAAGTATATTTTTTATAAATTTTGTTACAAACATGGTGCTGGGTAAGGTGAAGAGTCTGACAATAAGCTTTGACTGTTTAAATGACAGCAATGTACCAGTTTATTCCAGCGGGGATACAGTCTCAGGAAGGGTAAATCTGGAAGTTACTGGTGAAATTAGGGTAAAATCTCTGAAAATCCATGCAAGGGGACATGCAAAAGTAAGATGGACCGAGTCAAGAAATGCTGGATCTAACACTGCCTATACACAAAATTACACTGAAGAAGTTGAATATTTCAACCACAAAGACATCTTAATTGGACATGAAAGAGGTAAATAACCAAAAGCTTTTATATTATTCATTTTGTTTATGATATCCTAAGTATAATAAATGGAATATTCCTGTTTAATGATAGCAGATTGTTAATGTTATATATCAATATATATCCTGTATAATAATTAAATGGTAGCATATTTTGGTTTGTAAGACTAGTGTTGCACGAGAATAAAGTGATGCTATTATTTTCCTATATTAAAAGACCATATTGAGACTATTAAATGTAATGGGGGAAAAATACAGTAGTCTATTTCGCAATAAAATACCCATTGCCCTATACAACGTTACATACGAGTAATTTTAGATTCTATTAATTTAGTGTATTACCAACCCCATTACATATGATATTGTCATAATAGAAAGCCTATAAATATTTGTGAATTGAATATGAATGATGTATAATCTGTACCATAGTTTTCCGTTTTGCTGCTCATCTCCATCACGCAACTTTTTTTAGGTATCAGAGGGACAGACAAGCATGGCTGCATTACTGCAGTTATTTACCAATTTATATGTATAAAAAAAACTATTTTAAGTTGATAAATAAAAAGAGAAGTTTATTTAAAATGGGTGCAGTGTTTCCTCATTGAGGGTTGAGAAGTCATTGCATTAGAGAGGAGGGGGAGTGAAGGAATCGTCTTGTTTTTCTGAAGTTTACACCACCCTTTGTTAGAAGCGGTTCAATCCTGTTTTGGGCTAGTGGTGTCAGTGGAGAGAAAGATCTGAGTGGGAGGGGGGAACTGCTGTTTCTCCTCACAAGAGATTGGCTGTAAGGGTGTCAGGTGGTGGCCATGACTCAATATCTTCCAAAGGAGAAATGCACTCATTGCACTGAATAAGACAAAAATAAAAACTGAAAATGAATGTATAAAAAGACATACATAACGCAAATGGTATTTGCAATGGATACCTGTGTATGGGTATAGCAGATACAGGGTTACCATACTGCTGTGTTGCAGAGTAGTAGTGATGAGTGGTGCAGTTTGAGGAGGTGCATATGCTTAGGACTAGTTGCGTGACTATTTTGACCCACATTTTGCAAGCACATGCGGCTCCTCGAAACCCGCATTGTGACCAGCCACGGTTAGAAACAAGAGAGAGCCTGTAGCTTTATATAACGTGACACCGTCATTTCATTAGGGAACTGTGTTGTATGTAGGACATGCGTACTAAGGTTTATATATGCTGCCTGCAGCTGAGGAAGACGATAACAGAGCAAACTAGGTTTAATGAACTGTATATCTGAGTGACATTGGTTATCTGTAGCGTTATTGTTTAGATTCCATAAGGTATCAGGAATTACGTCTTTAAATAGAGCGTCTATAGAGTAGGAGGATGTTGCTTTCATATGTAAAATGTTTATGAAACCTTGGTGGATCGGTATAAAGGCTATTACAAACATCCTATTCCCCAACTAAGGGCCATCGCCATGTATTTAGCAGCAGTTAAGAGGTTAACGCTGCTCCTATATTACGTGCAGCTTGGCAAGCGCCTCTCATACAAGCCTGGTTAGCGGGGGAGGCGGAGGGAGCGGCCTGTCACTCCTATCATTCTTAGGATTGGGTGTCTGTTTTGTTAGGCTGTTACTAAGGAAACAGTTGGCGCTTGTGATTGGCTGGCCTTGTTGCTTAGGGCGCCTGAGAGCAGGTGAAGGGAGATGGGCGTGCTGATGACGTAACCGGACCATCTGTTCTACACGTGCAGCTGCACCTAGTATTTAGTGATTGTGCGATATATATATCTATATCTCCCCAAAAGGTATTAATCACTTCTTTACACATTCATTGGAATATGGCTGCTAGTCTGCATGGCAAGGCTTGCGATAGTGTTATTTGAAATGCGAATAGTGTGAATAGATAGTAAATTACGTTACGCAATACTTTTATTAGGGGTAAACTTGTCATTAGTTTGATTCATATAAAACCATCTTTCTTAGATGTATCGGAATAGATATTCGTATACACAATGTAATTACGTAAATAGCATAGTGAATTCCATATTATACGTAGTATTGTCTTCTCTAAGTGAATATGCTCTCTAGCCCAGTAACAAAAACTGGTTATTTATTGTGTGGAAGTCATAGTAAATGTAATATAATCTAAATACACTGGGCCCTACTCTATGTGCAGCTGGTGTACGCTTATCCAGCATGGCATGGTAACTCAGACCCGGAAGCTGGAGGCGGGAGGGACGGGAGAATTGTGGGTGGAGCAATCAGGTTAGGCTGTGCGACCTAGTCTCTGCAGTTGTCTACGTAATGTCTATGCATATGAGGGACTGGCTGAGGATCTGCTTGCACCGGTTCAGGCCGGTCCTCTCCTGCTAGAGTCTGTCTGTGATTGACAGCTCAGCACTTGTTTACCACACTGTACTGCTCTGCCACTAGTTCTTTTATTTAGTTAGGCTCCAAGAGCTTGCTGAGCTGGCATAAAACTACTTGCGTTCTTTTTTCCTGAGTACGATTGTCTTAAAAGATAATACATAAAAAATATATATATATATTGATTGTACAAGCTAAATAAAATATAAGATGGGGTTGAATTAATGCACAATTTAATGTAAATATCTATAGTTCATAATACATTTTCTATAACCGTTTTTGGTTTATAGAGAAAATATATTTTCATAAAATGAACCAAAAATAAAGGCATTTTAATGTTTGGTCATTTCGAGAATATATATATATATATATATATATATATATATATATATATATATATATATATATATATATATATATATATATAGTGAATATGAACTATTGATCAAGGTATTTTCTTTGTGACAAATCTATATTGGAATGATTACTATGATATGACACATCCCTGTCCTTACACACCCAAAAATGATATTAAAACCTTTTACAATAGTTTGCCAACACAGATTGGGAAGGTCAAGTTGTTTACTGCAAATATAAACTCCTCCCAAATATCTTTGTGGATGGGGATCAGTCTAAACCACATTTGTTAGAGCTCTTTGTTACCTAAGGGCTGGTTTTGTTGTTAATCAGGGAATAAATTACTTAAATACTTCTATAAACTGTAAGTGCCCATATGTAAAATATTACAATGTACCCATATGTAAAATATTACAATTTACCATAGTGCTATAAATAAAAAAAAAAAACACAGCTACTATTTTCTTAACCAAACAATTTCATATGAGGAAATAAAAATATTCACATTTTAAATTATAACTAGCTCATTATATGAGACATTACATTTTATCATTTTTTTTCTTTAAATTGTCTACATATCATTAGCAAAAATACACATTTAAAAGGCCATCAAATATAAAAATGCTTATTGCAACAAACTGAATCTGTCCTATTAAGATCACATGAGATCTACTGCTATGCTGTAGAGGGGATGACAATATTTTACAAAACAATTAAGTGTAACCCATCAATATCCCTTTGCAATAGGAAGTAATTGAAGACTTTTCTTTCTTTAGATGATGATAATTCAGAAGAAGGATTGACCACTATTCATTCAGGAAGGCATGAATATGCATTCAGTTTCGAGCTTCCACAGACGTGAGTATCATCAGTTTCGCACATGGAATGAAATCAAAAGCGAAAAAAAAAAATCCCTATCTTACGAATTATTTTATGCAATAGGCAAATATTTATTATAGGATTAGCATTATTAATAATTACAAAAATATATTTTTGTGAACAAGTCTATTTTATAAATTCTTAAATCATGAAACGTTTTATTCATTAAATACATGGAATATCTTCCATTGTATGAGTTTCATTGTAGTGCTATCAATAAGTTAGACTTCATTGCTGTATAAATAAGTAACCATTTGTGGCTCTAAATGGATTTAATGCAGTTAACAAGCATAAATAAATATATCTTTGTTACACTGTCATTAATTTTGCCTTCCTCTCCTGCACAGAACCCTTGCTACCTCATTTGAAGGCAGACACGGCAGTGTGCGTTATTGGGTAAAATCTGAACTGCACAGAGCTTGGCTCCTACCAGTAAAATTAAAGAAGGAATTTACAGTCTTTGAACACATAGATATCAACACTCCTTTATTACTGGTAAGAAATAGATCTTTTTTTTAGCAAACTGTATTTATTGTGGCAAGAACTCAAAGCATTTATATCATGAGTTGACAAATTTATATTCCATTGAGGAGCCAGCTGCATATCTCGGTTTATGTATAGTGCTATTTAGAATTAAAAAAAAAAGATTTAGGAGCCAAAATTTCATTTTAAAAGCAATGGCTCACTGGCTTGTGGTGCATGCAAGCTCAGGTTTATAGTAATACTTCATAAAATTGCAGTTTTGTTAATTTTCTTTTCATAATGCAAAGAAATATTAAGATAAAATAACACTCCTCCATGACACTATGTTGCAGTAAAAACCTTATATAATGACAAATTGTATCATGTGGGTGTCATAAAGAGGGACCAGATTATGTGTAATTCCAAATCTCAAGAATATGTACAGACAAGAGCTAATGATGCCACACTTAATATCAAAATGTAATGCCCAAGAATGAAAAAAAATTTTTTTTTAGTTTAGAAAAAAAAAAAATGTAAACCATAAAAGAGCCACACAGGTTGAGATTCATTGTGACAAGGGAAACCTCTAACACAGTTTGGCCTACAAGGGCTTAATCGTAGACTGTTCACAATTACCCTGTCGCACCAGTTGCGATCTTGACATTAATCTATGAAAATAAAAACAAAAGTTAAAATTTTCAAGCCAGTATAATTTTTATTATTCTCCCTTTTTAAATGATCAACATTTTATTTAAACTTTCTTCTCTTTTTGTCTTCTTTACAGTCACCTCAAGCAGGTACAAAAGAAAAAACTCTTTGTTGCTGGTTCTGTACCTCAGGTCCAATATCCTTAAGTGCCAAAATCGAAAGGAAGGGCTACACCCCAGGTTTGTTTGATCAGTATTTCTACAACACATTTTCTATACTTTTAGTTATCTCTATTGCTTTTATGATTATTTTTTTTTTGGTTTAAATCTATATATTTTTATTTATCTACACTAATTCAGTAGTGTTAATAGTCTACAGTTTTTCATAGACATTTAAAGGGACATGAAACCAAAAAAAAATTATTTAATGGTTCAGATAGAGCATACCAATTTAAATAACTTTCCAAATTACTTCTGTTATCTAATTTGCTTTGTTCTTTTGTTATCCTTGATTGAAAATCATACCTTGGTAGGCTCGGGAGCTGGCTGCTGACTGGTAGCTGCACATATATGTCGTCATTGGCTTACTAAAGTGTTTAGCTAGCTCTCAGTAGGGCATTGCTGCTCCTTCAATAAAGGATACAAAGAGAATGTAGGAAAATTCTTAAGAATTAAATTGGAAAGTTGTTTAAAATTGTATGATGCCTGAATTATTAAAGCAAAAAAATTGGATTTCATGTCCCTTTTTAATATGCAAAATCCAGTTAAATTAAACAAAATATTTAAGATTACTGTTTCTGTTAAATGTCCTCCAATTTAAAAAAATAAAAAATACTGGATACCTAAGATTATTTTTTTTTTCTTTTCTTTCTAATGTGTGTCTTTTTCTTTTAAGGTGAATCAATTCAGATCTTCGCCGAAATAGAAAACTGTTCTTCCCGCATGGTTGTTCCAAAAGCTGCCATTTATCAAACACAGACATTTTATGCCAAAGGGAAAATGAAAGAGGTTAAACAACTTGTTGCCAATTTGCGAGGAGAATCTCTTTCTTCTGGGAAAACAGAGACTTGGAATGGGAAACTCTTAAAAATTCCACCTGTATCCCCCTCTATTATCGGATGTTCCATAATTCACGTGGAATATTCACTAATGGTATGTTTAGCTATTTCTTTTACTTTTCTAAAATTAAATGTATTGGCTAATAATGTATAATCTGTCAGACATTGCTATACAGCCAGGCTTCATATAGAGCACTCCGTCCCAACAAAGGAACTGTAAATCTGATTATATTTTCCACATATTTGATTGTCATTCACAAGAAAGACTTACATTTTCTTTTGTTCAAAAAATAAGTCATTTATTATGCTTTCAAAACATGGTTAAAGGGACAGAAAACCCCAGTATCTTCTTTAATGATTTGGATAGAACATATAATTTGCTTCATTATCTTGTTATCCTTTGCTGAAGGAGCAGTAATGTACTACTGGCAGCTAGCCAGCTCACAAGAGACAAATGTGTGCAGGCACCTATCAGCAGCTAGGTCCCACTAGTGTAGGATATGTGCGTATTCTTTTTTAAATAAGAGATACCAAGATAAAGAATAGAAGTTTAATTTTGACTCTGATGACCCTTTAATTAAAAAAAATAACTTTTTGAATAACAAGTTAACAAATTGTTTATTTGTAGAACCACACAGTGGCTATGGTTTTTTTTTTTTTTTTTTGTTGCAAAAGACAATGAGATGCGTATTTCTGTACGTTGCTGTTGATCTACCCAACTAAACTTTTTGTAAGCTCTCAAAAGCAAGAATATTTTTTTAGTTTCATAATAGAAATATAAACTTATAGAAATGAAACAAGTTTGATGGTTTATGTTTTTTTACTTGACCAGGTTTGTGCAATACCGTAAATGGAAAACCAAAATTAAATCCCTTTTCTTTACTGTTTTCAGGTTTATGTAGATATTCCAGGGGCTATGGATTTGTTTCTCAACCTACCACTGGTAATTGGCACTATTCCGCTGCATCCATTTGGCAGCAGGACATCCAGCGTGAGCAGCCAATATAGCATGAATAACTGGCTTGGACTGACACTGCCAGAAAGACCTGAAGGTAATTTCCCAATATTCTGGGCATTTCAGAGTTTAGGCACATGTTGCAATATTTTTTTGTTTACTCTCCACGTGCTTGACATGCTCAACAAGTGTGTACAAGAACGTGAACTACTGCAATATCACACATGGGCAAAACGCAGTAGTATTTCCAAAGATAATGCTTTCATATTACTTAAAGGGACAGTCAACACTACAATTGTTATTGTTTAAAAAGATAGATAATGCCTTTACTACCCCCCCCCCAGCTTTGCACATCCAACATTGTTATATTAATATACTTTATAACATTTAAAACCTCTAAATGTCTGCCTGTTTCTAAGCCATTAAAGACAGCCTCTTATCACATATAATACTGTATTTTTGTAAGGTTGTTTTTTTTTTTTTTTTTTGAGAGAGAGTTTAGATTAGAATTTTTCTTATTTTCTAAGTAATAACAAAAATCCATTTCCATTGTTTCTTATATTTTAGCACCGCCTAGCTATGCAGAAGTTGTAACGGAAGAACAAAGACAAAACCTTGTATCTAATGCCTGTGATAATTTTGAATTGGCACTTCAAGGACCACTGTTTGCATACATCCAAGAGTTCCGGTTCCTGCCTCCTCCTCTCTATTCAGAGGTGAGCATAGTACTACTACTACAACATATTATGTTTTATGAAACCATCTGACCAATTACAACTATACATTGACTCTGATAATGTTTGGTTATAGTTAAATAAACATGAAACACAATTTTTTTTTTTCTTTCATGATTCAGAAAGAGGATACAAATTGTATTATCAAATTTACTTATGCTGTTTTTGTTGAAGAGAATAACTAGGGTAGGTAGCATACATGTGTATGGAGACCTATATGGCTGCAGTTTTTAAAGAATGGGTTTGAGCCCTAGTTGGCAGCATTGTTTGCAAAGTGTATAAACATTCTTTAAAACTACTGCCATATAGGGCTCCAGAAATGTTCACACTCCTGAGTCTAAATACTGGATTCTCTACAAAGGATACCAAGAGACCAAATTTTTTTATATCTTAGTGTACAATTTAAAAAAAACAATTTCAGAATCACAAAATAAAAACATTAAATCCCTTTAATTGCCAGCAATGTAAGACTGAATGAAATTACAAGCTAGTATCAGCTCCAATCAAAATGTCTAGTTTATAAGGGTTATCATTGCGCAGTTATAGCTACACAATCTTTGTGTGATTGCAGCACTGTTGCATACTAAGTAGCAATGTATGAAACCTCGTTATTATTTAGCAATTTTTTTTTTAGAATCTGTTTTGCCATTTCTTACAATATAATTGGATTTGTTTTTTTGCCTTCTCTAAAAGTCACATGATATTTAGCGTCGACCTTTATAACCAAAAAAGAATTTCATAACCCAACAGCAAATTATATAAATAGATATTTGTATTCAAGTGTAGGAGGGCAGTCTGGACAAAGCACAATTCAAATGAATCTATTATATGAATAAGATATTACAAAACACCCATTGTAGTTGGTTTACAGGGATGACAGTTAGATGTTTTGTTCATCTTTAACAGAGTAGCCTGTAACTTTTTGGCTTAGCTGTTCTTTGCTGCTTTCCTAATCCATTCTTTTGTCGGCAAATAATTATTATTTTTATTAATACTTTTTTTTTTTTTAACTTGATTACACTCCTCCATTGTAGAAAATAAAATTAAAATTTTAAGTATAAAATAAAGAAAAACTATTGAGCTGTGGAGACAGAAAACAAATATATCATTTTTTATTAGGCTTGTGAAAATGATAAATGTGTTTCCTTCGTAAAAAGTTAAAGCTGAATTTAATTTAAATCTAGTAGGACCATAGGGGATATGAACATAGGGGATACTGCAGATCAAATGTTGATTTGCTTATAGGGATAAGTTCTTCTCAACAGCTGTGGCAATAATGTCTGTCCAACCCACAAACAAATAAATAATATATAGCCTATAATACATTTTGAAATAGCTTATTTTAGATGTTTTCTATTTCTATTAAACTCTTCCGGTATAGTTTGTAATTGTTTGTGCAATCTTTGGTTCATATTATATGAAATGTTAAATTATATATATATTTTTTTATTTTAATAGGTTGATCCTAATCCTGAACAGCCCACAGAGGAGCACCCCTCTTGCCCATCACGTTGAGGGAATTTGCAGCAAAGAACAGATGAGACTATTAGCCGTCCGTCAGGAGATGGGTCAGTGATTATGCGATGAGCATTCAAAGAAAATGGTGATCTTTGAAGCGGCACACTAAATCAACCTGTGGTCCTGATTACAATACCTGCAGCGCATCGAGCTTGAGCTGCATACTTAAGGGAGTTCTGCGTTTTTGCTGTTGACTCATGAAGCTGCTGCATTCGTACATCATCAAGTTATGCCACAGTAATAATTAGCGAGGCACTGTTTTTCTTACGTTACAGTGAAAATTTGCACATTCAGTGCGTATGTAGAGCAGCTTGGCATCACTACAGCTTTCCTTATTTCTGCCAGACTATGTTAAGTTCCTTTAGCACGGTTGTGCTCTGCACACCAAGAGGAAACAAAAGCTTTGAAAAACTCTTTGACAAATGCACTAACTTTTATTATTATTTTTTTTTAAATTTTTGTTTAACTAATGTTGTTGTAGCCTGGACTGTACCTGCAAATGTAAATGTTCAGCTGTATCCTATTCGGCTGCCTGTGCATCACTTCTTCAGCTTGAATTCAGCAATGAATTTAGTAACATCAAATGCCTTCATGCCAATCCATATTGCTGTGTATTGTTTTGTAACCTACTGTAATAGAATAGCAACGCACACAGTGGGTTAAAAATACAAAAAATAACAGACGTGGGAAGAAAACGTTCATCAAGATTGTAGATTTTAATTTCTTTCAGACATGTTGCCTTTATACTTTCACCCCAACCATTTATTTTTTGTTATGTTGCAGACTTCCTAGAAATCACAATCTCAGGAGAACTCCTCACTTGCCAAACTTTTGGAATGCTATATGTGTTTTTTTTCCTTTGTTTTGTTACATTGCACTGTTGTGTGTGTGTGTGTGTGTGTATGGCAGGATTTGCAGGGAGTAATGTTGACTCATACCATGCACAGAATAGCTAAAAAAAATAATAATCCTTTTTTCTACAATTATGTGGACTTTCCAATGTTTGGCATTAGTGAATAAATAAAAAAAGGTCATTAAAAGAGAAAAGCTCAGGTCAGGGGAGTTAGATAAGCTTTTTTGCACTTAACAGCACTCTGATGACTGTTCTGTGTGTACTGGTTATTGCATATAACTAATAAGCAAGCACATGTACTTTCTTTTGCCCAAGAGTGGACTTCATCAACACTCTTAACGTGCAGAAGAAACAAACCATTAATTATATTAGGGCATTCTTGGTGTAGCTGTGACATCATAAGCAAGCGTGTCACTAGCTGAGCAGTTGTAATATAACAAATTTGTTATTCACACACTATGGCTAACAAATGATGTGTAACTGATCTAATCATTGTTTGATTTACCAGAATCAGTCCGCTCAGATGTTTAAAACCAATTTGTATGAATGCAGTGAACCTGAAAGTGTTTGTTTTTTCATCTTTGTCTCTAGATCTAGGCCTGAAGGAAAGAACACCTGTTGATGTTGCACAACCAAAACAAGTTTATGAAAGTTGTAGTGGAGATAAGCACTGGCGCAAAATGTCTTTTGGTTCTGATCCAATTCCTCTTTCACATTTTCTGTAAATCAGTTTTATTTGTTCCAGTGCAGGATTTTTTTTTTTTTAATGACTTTCTATAATCTTGTTCCTTCTCCTGATATGAGAAGGCGCACATGATGTTCTTTCAGAAGCTTTTGACAAAAACAAACTTTTTTTTTTTTTTTTTTTTTTTTTTTTTTTTTTTTTTGCAAGTGTCCTGTTTTTTTTTTTTTTAAGGCTAATTTAGTAAATAATTCCACATTACAATCTTCGAGAGAGAAGAAATGTGAAGTTTAGTCACGTTTTAAGTGATTCAGGAGACAACTTCTCCTCTTGAGATAATGCTTTTGGAAGAAATGATGGTTAATTTGTCTTTTTTTATCATTTGTGTGTATGTTTTCTGCAATTTCTCTAGAGTGATGGTTAAGTAATGAGTATTAAATATGATTTTGAGTTCTACTGTACCCAGGTTCTATTTTCCCATAATCTAGGAAACAAACATGGGGAACAATTCCTGATACACATATGAAGCTATAGCTTAAGGTTATCTATAACGCTGGTTTGACCAATATCATAGCCACTGCAAATTTATGTGTTTTTAAGGCCACTGGCACTGTATCGCATGAACATGTGATATAAAACAAACGTAAAAACTTAAAAAATACTTCAGTTAAGTTTGTGTATGTATTTATTTTCTTTTAGAGGCATTATTTTCTTATATTTTTCTTTTGATATACTGGTCATTTCCTTAACACAAATCAGAGATATGTAGTCCAGTATTCAAGATCTGTGTTCCTAATTAAGAATTAGGAAATGGAGTAAAATCCTCATTTTTAGAGAAACAAAGTGCAATATTATGTGTATGCTTATAGATACTAATCTATGGCTATTTGTACATTTACATTTTCTTTTATTATTTGTTTTGTTCTGTTTTTGGTGCTGAAAATGTTCTTTAGGCTCCAGTTAAAACAAAAACTTTATGTGGAAAATGTTATGTTTTCCTATTTGTTCTTCCTTGTGAAAAATAAAAAATTCATTTGTTTTTTATAAAAAAAAAAAGTTTCTGTGTTTTCTCTCCAGTAACATGAAAGCTCTGGTATATGTGTTTTTATTTTACATATTTGTAAAGTGCACAGAATTGAGATTGCAGAACCAATATCAGACATTTATCAGGGGACCAAATATATTGCTTTTGATAATTTGTCTTAAGAACTGTACATTTTTTTTTCTTACAAAAAATCAAAAACTTGCTTCTCAGCATATGACCAACTGTTGACTGATGTCGATGCCAAAACAAACATTGTCTCCTACCAATACATGACTATATTATTAAATGTAGTTTTTAATGTTTGTCCAGCATGTTGGATTTGTAGTGCTATATCTAAGTAATAAAAAACAGCATCATTCTTCAGCATAATATTTCTGCTGAAAAGCTTATAAAAATATATCAACAATTATACTTTTTATTATAATACAATGTTGCCAAAAACAAAAACGACAAATACTTGACCAATGTCAATGCCAAAATAAGCTCTGTCCCCTAAATACTGTGGAATAAAGTTCTACCAAAATCTGTTGTGCCTTAGAAAGCTCTTATTTTTAAACGCTTATCTCAATGTCAAAAAGTGGGACCACTAAGAAATTTCATGGGGCCACTAGCTCTTGGGCAACTTTTTCAACCCCTGTGTGTGTAAATGTATGTATATGTGTTTTTATGTATGTGTATATATGTATATATATATATATATATATATATATATATATAATTACAGCCCTTTCCAGTCAAATACCTTAGCATATACCTTTTAAACCCTTAAATATTTTTTTAATACTTATATGAATATATTCATGTTGTCTTTGGAGCAATTTTTTTTTTTTTTTAACACTCCATTAAGTTTTCACTTGCTCAAACATGATGCACACTAATTTTGTTTGTGCTCGAGCAATCACGTTTGCTTTCAACTTCTAATACACAAATTTAGCACTGTCACGATATTACTTATCGCGAACCACTTGTAATCTAGCCCTATGTAAGCACTATGCTCTACAATAAGATACCATATTTAGTGTCAGGCAAATGAATAGTATCTTCTAAATTAAAAAAAAAAAAGAGCAAGGTGCAGCTAAGGTTCACATTGATAATAACGGAATACTTTTCAATATGTAATCAAGCTGTAATATCTGTATATTGCAATGCTGGCAATACATGGTTTTAAAGATTATTACGTTTTTAATTGATACTGAACACAGCACAAAATGCCTATTTTGTGCATAACTGGACCATGGGATGGAAGCTCAATGGCTGATAAGGATAACTACAGTTTTGTTGGTAGGCACTCCCAAAAAAACCCAAAAAACTAATGAATTTTAAACTGCTCTTGAATACAACAAATAGAACACTTTAATGATTGTGAGGCCTTTTCAGAGCCACAATATTGGAAAAATTACATGTTCCAGTTCTTTATCAGGATCAAAAAAGGAATCCCACGCTCATATGTAGATAAAAAAAAAGATCTTTATTTTGTTACTTAAAAATCGTGGCAGCATGCCACCTATACAAAATGTAGAGGGGAAAGTGCAGCACACGGGCTTACGAGTTTCGGCAGTTTGCCGTATTCATAGCCTGATGTGTCTGTTCTTCCCTTACTTTAAATACCTTACAAAACATACTAATTAGTTAAAACAAGCACTGACCCCTCCCGCCTGTTTGTAACACCTGTGCAATCACTAATATGTGCTGACTGTAATCTTAGATATTCCTGACAAATTCACAATGTAATTATATGACATAGCATAGAGAAGTGTTGTACATAGGGTTGCCAGCTGTGCGCTATAAAAATACCGGACAACCTATAGGTGACTGGACACGGGTTGTAGCTGGGTTCACACAATGTCCCCACAAAAGCTCAACCTTAGGCCCCACCCTTGATCCCACCACATATATTTTTCACAACTAAGCAGTCATTTTATCCCCTTAGTTGCCAGTAACACATGTACGTAGTACTGATGTGACCCCTTTGGCTACCAGAAGTAAACACCCAGCAATGATTGAACAAACCCCATGTTTGCCTAAAACACATATAATAGAAAATGCACGGTGTCACTTCTTTTTAAGCCATATTTCTAATGCATAAAGGCCTAGAAGGCCCTTTACATTTAGCTGGCAGGGGTCTTTAAGTGTCCAGTATTTTTGTACAGATTATACTGAACAGCCTGCTAAAATACTGGACACCCTATTTGTATGGTTCAAGTCAACTATAATTAATATAAAATTGATACAGACATAAAGGCTTTTAAATGTGGGGACTCTACTATTAAATAATGACAGACCTAGCACCTGTAGTTTCTTAGCTACAATGCACAATTACAAATGCTAATAAGTATGGCTGGTAACCTCAGAGGTAATCACATGACATGACCCTGAGGCTCAGCCATAGCTCTGTAGATATTACCAGACCAAAGCAGTTCATGCCATTTTAATAATTTATTCCCAACATATAAGCACTGGAAACTCAGGATTTATAATGGGAGTTTTGTAAGAACTTAAAGGGACAGTAAACACCTTGTAATTACAAGACATTTGTTACCATCCTACAGAATAACATATACAGTTCCAAATCAATGCACAATTTTTAGAGCTAATTACATGAAATGGGGCAAAATAAAGAATGAATATATTCCAAAGTTGTTTTATTATGCATAATTAAACATCTTATGTTAAAACTACACTAATAACAGGCTAAACTGACAGTCGTGGTATAATGTAATGCCTGGTTGTCATGGTGATAGTCTTAGGGGAGTGGCTTATGTGATGCAGCAGTTATGTCACAAAACCAACTGACAACACAAAGCAACCACCCTTATAGCTGATGCTAACTTTACTAGAGTTGCCAGTTTACTGATCCTGCTGAGCTTCCGTAATCACTGACATGTAAGTATTAGTTACCTAATATCTTTATTTCACAGCTAGCTCATTACATTACAGCTTGGCTTTACAACTACAGCTGTGTATATGTACTGGTGAGAAGAACAGTGACTACCTCCAACACAATGCAAAT
Source organism: Bombina bombina (assembly GCF_027579735.1). NCBI lineage: Eukaryota > Metazoa > Chordata > Amphibia > Anura > Bombinatoridae > Bombina > Bombina bombina. The sequence continues at coordinate 231,163,130 of NC_069500.1, read as the reverse complement.
GGCATCCGGTGGGAGCTGCAGGTATGAACACCAATTACTACAGGTAGTGTTACCATGATCACCCCAACTCAATAACTGAATAATGCTAAGTCATCTTTTATACACTGTAAAATAATACAAATAAAGTAATAGCTTAAACTTTGTAGCTTCCTATGGGCACCAGTACTCTGAGACAAAACATAGCATACAAACCTTGCATAATAATAATATTATCTTCACACCTTTATTTAAAAATAAATATAATTTATTAAATATAATATAATAAATATAATATTTATAAATATATATATTTTTTAACATATTATAGCATTATAAGTATTATAACCAAAACTGTAGGACACACCAATGCCTTTCTGGGCTTCCTCTACATACTTGCAGCTGGCAGTAAAGGCAGCTTTAAGGATGGTAAGAATTACTGCATCATTAGTCTGCAAATGCTCTAAAGTAAAGTCCTAGAATATAAACCCCACGGTATGGGTCTGCAATTTATATGCTGCACACTCACTCGTACTGGGACCCTCATTAAACACTGTACTGTAAGGTGCTGCATCTGATGCAGCTGTTTTTTTCTGCTTGACCCGGATGAAGAAAAGGCAACTGGGGATCTGAAATAAAATCAGATCAGACTGATGCGCATCTGGCCAGCAGTATTCGCGCTGATTGCAGATGTCCTCACGCTGCACACTCACTCGTACTGGGACCCTCATTAAACACTGTACTGTAAGGTGCTGCATCTGATGCAGCTGTTTTTTTCTGCTTGACCCGGATGAAGAAAAGGCAACTGGGGATCTGAAATAAAATCGGATCAGACTGATGCGCATCTGGCCAGCAGTATTCGCGCTGATGGCAGATGTCCTCACGCTGCACACTCACTCGTACTGGGACCCTCATTAAACACTGTACTGTAAGGTGCTGCATCTGATGCAGCTGTTTTTTTCTGCTTGACCCGGATGAAGAAAAGGCAACTGGGGATCTGAAATAAAATCAGATCAGACTGATGCGCATCTGGCCAGCAGTATTCGCGCTGATGGCAGATGTCCTCACGCTGCAAACCAACTGGTGCTGGGACCCTCATTAAACACTGTACTGTAAGGTGCAGCATCTGATTAAGCTGTTTGTCCTGCTTGACCCGGATGAAGAAAAGACAAGTAGCAATCTAAAATAAATTCAGATCAGGCTGATGCTCATCTGGCCAGCAGTTTACGCGCTGATGGCAGATTTCATTCAAGGATTTTTACATTACTAAACTGTAAGTATCTAAGGTAAGATTTTCTGAGATTAACAAGTTTGTAATCTCTTTGAGCAAGACCTCTCATTACCAGATCCTGTAAATACAGATCCTGCTCCAAGAGCCCACAGACATGTGCAGTGAGGTCAGATAATTTCTCACCTTTCTGTCACGCTTTTTCTTTACTTTCCCATTTCATAAAAATCTTCAGCTTTAATTTGGTTTTGTATGTTTAAAGCTTTCTGTACTTTTCAAGGCTTATTGATATAAAATATACAAATCATCTCTGTGACACTAGAACTTGAGTCATAACACCAACGATTAAGCATAATTACATTTACACTGCTATAACTTTAATAAACTGATGGCTTAAATCCATTCTTACTGCACATATCTGTCTAATGTAATAATGTTAAGGATCTTAGTGAAGAGAATACAATGATATGATTAATATGTTTGCACTTATATCCTCAATGCAATGCCTTGACGTAGGGAAACCAATAAGCACCTTGCAGCTGGTTTAAAATTTTATCAGAGAACTGCAGCAACCTGGAACAAGGACTACTATATCTGTGAAACTAAACTTGAATGTCTACAGTAACCATGGAACAAGTACTACTGTTGGATTTTTTTAAGCAGAGAGTACTAGTGAAGCACAAGATTTGATAGGTTATGGAAAATGGTTGTGTATTTTATACCTCAGATTAGAAATTGAAAAAAAAAATGCATTATAAGTACAGTGTGTCATGCACCTATGTTCTTGCATTGGATGAAAAATCCTTACAAGATGTGCATAGACTGATTCATATCTTGCAAGTAGTATAACGAAGACCGGAATACTCTATGGCAGTTGCAGGAAGATTGAAGATTTCAGAGGGACTAGTGTTATGTCACATGTTGAGTGCAGTCTTACATCAGTGATTTATTTTATTTCTCTACACTGTAAGTACCCAGAGGTAAGTTCTCCTAAAATACAAGATTGTAAGCTCTTTGAGCAAAGCACTGAAACACTAGATTGTAAGTTCCTTGGAACAGGGTCTGCACTTACACCCATGGAAATCCTTTAGAGCAGGGACTCCCATTGTACCAAATAAATGTATTGTTGTTAATAGAGTGAGATAAACCCTCCATTTAATTAGTTCAGCAAGGAATAAATATACAATGTATAGAAAATACAAATTATCCCGCAGAGTATTACTAATTCAAAATGTATTTTAATATGGCACCCCTTATGCTCCTATCAGTTTAAACCAGTAGTATAGCAAACTGTAAAATATATAAGGCTTAAATAACACAGCATCAACCATAGGCAGCCTGTTTCGCTACTTTGGGACTCTTTCTCACTTAAGCCATTATGGTTGATACTGATGTCCTTGAGCATTCCACCCTTTGCTACAGGGCTGCCCATTATATTGAAATGGATTTTGAATTGTAAGTGTTACAATTTTGCACAGATAAGTATATTTATTTTTTGCTAGGATTAATACAATGAAGGAATGAGCCCCAAACGGGCCAAACAGGCTGTCTATGGTTGGTGCTGCTGTTCTGCTCAAGCATTAATTTCATGCTTTGTAAGTGTGGTTATGAAAATTAATGTAATCATCAGCAAAATTGGCATATAGCCGTAAACCTAAAATCAATGCTTGAGTCCAATAACATAGCACCTACATCATACTGATAAGCCCCAACGAGGGTGAAACAACCTGCCTATAGTGAAAAACACATTACATTTGTAGTATTACAATATATTATTCCCCTGCAAGACACCACTCTTTTTTTATACTGGGTTTGTATGTAAGCAGAACTATTATCGAATAATAAGGCTTCCATACATCATAGATTCAATATTTTGCCTGATTTCCAAGTGCCCTTGACATAGTAAAAGTGTTCCTACCTAAAACTATTAAATGGTCAGATGTTCTGCACATATCTGCAATACATATCTTTGTATATTTAAATATGAGGACACAAAGAAATTTGGTTAATGATAGCAGCAACTGGATCACCTGAATCACCCAGCAGCAACTGGATCACCCTGGATCACCCGAAAACCCCTAGCAGTTATGTCCATGCTTAATTCAGTGCAGGCCTCTATTTACCAAGTTGCCTACAGCCTAATCATACTGTAACACACCTAGTAAAGAAGGCTTATTTACAGTATACTGAGAACTTGAAAAAACAGCCATATTAAAACTTATAAAACAGCTATTTAGATATTTTAAATTGATCTTTTATCTGGTGTCAGATCAAAGTAATTGCCAAAGAAAGAGGATAACTACATTATTTGTTTACAAACTGAATAATAAAGTATGCATTTTTGCACATGTCTAGTAAATTCTTTGCCTTGATAAAAAAATATAATGTTCTAATTCTTGAGAGCATTTATTTTTAAATGTTTGCAGTACACTACAGGTTACATCGTATTGGACCTACTAAAGGGATATAAAACCCATTTTTTTCTTTCTGGATTCAGATAGAATATTGCAGGCAATTTTAAATGATTTTCCAATTTACTTCTATTATCAAATGTGCTTAATTCCCTTGATATACTTTGCTGAATTTACAAAACACATCAACATTTAAAAGTACAGTTACACTCATAAAAACACTATCTGATACAAAAATATTAAATAAAAATATTGCATTAAAAAGTTATAAGGGCTCAAAGATATGAGGTCTCAGGTGTTATATATACATATATAAAAAAGCCTGCACAGGGCTTTAACATAGAGATACATTCATACACATGCCTAAATATGTTTATGAATGTATGTATATATATATATATATATATATATATATATATATGTGTGTACATATGTATTTATATTTGTATATACGTATTTACAGAATATAAACACTTAAATGCATATGCATACATATATAGAGATATATATAAGTGCATTGGAGCCCTTTGCAGTTAAGTAGATAAAAAGATGAAAAACATATTTATGCAATATTCATAAGTGTTTAACTGTGTATTTACTATATAAATCTCACATTCCAATGTTTTTGCACAATGGGGAATATGTTCTATGTATTTTTAAATAGATAGTCCTATATATCTGTATATATCTAGACCTACTGTATATATAATCAAGTTTATATACACATATATATATATATATGTATGTATAAATATATAATTGTGCAAATATCCATCAGATATACATTTAAATATCTCTTTAAGAATACATAGAACATATTCTGCTATCCGCAGAACATTAGATTATGAAAGATGCAATATTATTTTCTTATGTTATGCTTTTAAATAACCGCCATCGTGTTTGTGTGACTTGTGGGTGCTAGGTATTTTTCAGCTACATTGAAGTCTATGGGGGGAATGCAATTTTGTATTCGCAACTTCTCAAAGTCTATTTTTTACTGTGACGTTATGAACATGAGAGAGCAAGCTTTTTACTTTCAATTCGTAATATGAGCCTGAAACTCTGAAAGCAAAAAATAATTAAGCTGTGGTTTTATCCCCTTGGTTGCCAGTAACACATGTACAGATCAGTGATGTAACCCACTTGGCTGCTAGAGGTAACCAACCCAGCAATGATTGACCACCCTCATTGTTGCCTGTAAGACATATAATAGAAAATGCACAGTGCAACTTCTTTTTGAGCCATATTTCTAATGCATAAAGGCCTAGAAGGTCCTTTAAAAAAAACTGGACATTTAAGTGTCCAGTATTTTTGTACAGATTTTACTGGACAGCCTGTTAAAATACTTTATATATGGAGTAGATATTAAATCCTCGGCTGGGTGTTAAGTGCTGGGTGTGATAAATTGGTTATTCCTGATATATTATATAGTATTGTTCCTATTGTAAATTCAATACCTTATTTAATAGATTTTATTTGTAAATACATTTTTTTACATTTTTTAAAAAGGGTAACGTACTCCCAATAATTTATTATATCATACCGGGAATTTAGGCCTTCTGGATATCTTGTTCTCAACTTAAACATCCAGAAGACCTCCCTTTTAGCTAGTAACCTATCTGTCTCCCCCTCTTTTGGGTGTTTTTACTTCTTCTATGGCACACCATTTTAGTGTATGCATGGCTCCATTATGATTTTCTACAAAATGGCACACCAATGGGGTAAGAGACTTGCTCCATAAAATCGCGAAGATATGTTCTTGGATTCGCGATTTTATATCTCTTAAGGTGAGACCAATATATTGAACCCCACATGTTAGACACCTTAGCATGTATATCACACGAGAGTGACAGATAAACAAAGTTATGTGGGCCAGCTCCATCCACAGTACTTGCCAAAATAAGTGTGTGTCCAGTGCAGTGGGGTATGAGAGAGGGTGGCGTGATCTGATCCCTGTTGTAAACCGCAACTCATGTGTGGCAAATCCCTGTTGGTTGCTATGAAAGTGTCACAAATATACCAGGATGGTTACTCACCGCTCCCAGCACTTGGACATCTCTGCAGTCCGAATGGGATACCTCTTCTGTGGTAAAGGGAAATCTGAGCCAGAAAACACTCGTGCAAACTCCCTGCTCGGGCTCTGTGTTGCTTCCAGGTACTTCGTGACATCACGGACACTCCTCTGTAATTGCCCAATAGCGCTCTTCTAGTAACAGATACAACAGCTGATCCACGGTCGCTGAAAGGGATAGTATAAAACTAAAAGTAGCAGAAGAAACGTAGCCGGCACTTCTTCCATAAAAAGTTTGATCTGGAAAGCCAAAATAATCACTCCTTACATGTTTCGACTAACAAGCCTTACTCATAAGCGTGATTAACAATAAAGCAATGCTAAAATAATTAGGGCTTGCCTTCAGCTCATAGGATGATAATAATCACGTGACCATTAACCTAATACATGGGTAAAGGTGGACTAGAGGGGATAGAATCTTAAAAATTGATGAAGGACAAAAGAGGGGAAAATATATATACAAAACTTAAATACATCACTGTAAAAATAATAATAGTGACACAGTAGATGGGATACATGATAGTAATAATCCAAAAAGAATATTAATAATAATAATAATAACTGGTAGTTGACACTTGTTCTAAATTGTTAAATTATACAAGGCACTCAGACAATAAATAATAAATACCTCCAAAGTTGATGACTAAGGGAACCATTACATATATCAGTAAAAATTAAACATATAAATATATTCATTCAAAAAATACAAAACAATTAATGAATAAATAAATGAAATATGAATTCAAATATAAACCAGTATATAGTTACAAAATTACAAATTCGGTTCACCCTACACAGGTTAGAAATATCAGTAAATATCTAAAATGCTTAAAGGGACACTGAACCCAAATGTTTTCTTTTGTGATTCAGATAGAGCATGCAATTTTAAGCAACTTTCTAATTTGCTCCTATTATCAATTTTTCTTCATTCTCTTGCTATCTTTATTTGAAAAAGAAGGCATCTAAGCTTTTTTTGGTTTCAGTACTCTGGACAGCACTTTTTTATTGGTGGATGAATTTATCCACCAATCAGCAAGGACAACCCAGGTTGTTCACCAAAAATGGGCCGGCATCTAAACTTACATTTGTGCATTTCAAATAAAGATACCAAGATAATGAAGAAAATTTGATAATAGGAGTAAATTAGAAAGTTGCTTAAAATTTCATGCTCAATCTGAATCACGAAAGAAAAAATTTGGGTACAGTGTCCCTTTAACTTAAACTAACTATTCCTAAAAGTTAATCAAATAAAATGATGAATTAAAACCTTTTGGTAAACGTGTGTCCATGGTAAAGATCCAAAAAGCTTCACGTTTAAAGAGCAATTTGTTAATATTTCCCCCTTGTTTAGGAGATTTGACTATTTCAATAACCATTCACTTAAGTGTGGTATTGACACTGTTTTGCTTCAAAATAAAATGGTTAGCCAATTCTGAACAATCATTAAGCCTTTTTATATCAGAAAGATGTTCCCTGACTCTCTCTCTGACTTTGCGTGTAGTGCAACCAATATACTGTTTATTGTTACAAGTGCACCAAATCATGTAAACTACATTTTTAGATTTGCATTTCGCCCAACTACCCAAAGTATATTGTTTGCCAGTCACATTAGATTCAAATATTTTAGTCATGTCCCCAAAACTGCATGGTATGCAGTGGCTGTAGCCACACGTATGCATTCCTTTAACCTGTAACCATGAGCTTGTTGGCTTGTCACTCTTTAGTTCACTTGGTGAGAAAATGTTACCCAATGTGGTGCCTTTTCGGTATGAAAAGTTACAACCTTGTTTAACCACATTTTAGAGACCATCATCAGCTAACAGCATGGGAAAGTGCTTTCTCACAATTTTACAGATCTGATGGTATTCAGAGGAAAATTGTGTTACAAAATTTACTTTATCAGGTGATTGTTTGAAATGATTACCCTTTGGTTTATCCCTAAGCAACTTCTGATTTTGCTTTGCGAATTGTGTCAATGCTATATCCACAACTCAGACATCTAGTGATCAGATCCTTACTCTCAATTTCAAAATCAGTCTGACTACTGCAATTCCGTTTTACTCAGATGAATTGCCCTTTGACAATGAAATATTGGACCTGTTTGGGGTGGTTGCTCTTTCCATGTTGAAGGGTGTTGCCAGATATGGGTTTCCTATAAATTGTGGTTTCAACTTTACCCAAGGTGTAAGTGAACTGTAAGGTAATGTCCAAGTAGTTAATTTTGTGATCATTAAATTCATGGGTAAAGCTGAGACCAAGAGGATTGTCATTTAGGTATGACATAAAATCTCCAATTTTCCGGCAATCACCAGACAAAACGAAAAGGAGATCGTCAATATACTGATGGTAAGTACGGATGTCTTCAATGAAATGGTTTCTATCTCCATATACATAAAGGGACTCCCACCATCCTATAGTCAAATTTGCATATGACAGGGCAAATTTTACCCCCATGGCAGTCCCCCGAATTTGGAGATAGAAATTGTCCTGAAACCTAAAGAAATTGTGGGTCAATAAAAATTGAGTAGTCTCAACTAAGTAATTGACAAAATCCAGTGTATATTCCGTGCAGTTGGTCAAAAAATATTCAATTGCTCTTAAACACACTTGATGTGGGCTGGTGGAGTATAATGAGACAACATCCACTGTTAACCAAGTGTCACTAGGATAACACTGGAACCTGTCAAATTTTTGGAGTACTTGTTTGGTATCTCTTATATAACTTGGAGGTTTCATGACTAGGGGTTGTAGAATGCTGTCTATCCATTCTGATAGTTTTTCACAGAGTGAGCCGATGCCAGAGACAATGGGACGTCCCTTAACTTCTGTCAGGGATTCCTGCAAATTCCTGCAAATGGAAAATTTAATGATAGAATAAACGAGATTAAAATGGGACAAATTGAACGATACATTCGTCTCAGGATTATCCCCAGGGGATTAAGGATCAGAAAATTCACGACCTTTATGGTTGAAGATAAAGACTTTATAGACCGTTGGAACAATTCTTTATCAGAGTGTTCCTTTAAATTAATGTCTTACATCATTGAGTTCAAAGATATCCAATTATTGAAAGTCAGAGAGCAAATTACCATACTTCAAACAGAATTAGACCTGTGTACCTTAGAGAGCAAGTATAAGGATTTTGATTTAATGTTAAAGGAAACAATAGCCTCACTCAAAAAGGATTTAACCCAAATAAAGCATACTAAATACATGAGATATCAGGCAGACTATAACTCAGGAAAGGTTTATATATGGCAAAAAGAAAAGTAGAAGTAGATCAAGAAATAGGGGTTACAGATATAACAAAAATAAGGGACATGGTAGTAACACTAGTATTGACACGGATTCAGGAGAGGACAGTCATTCAGAACCAGAGAATGGTACCAGTAGCACACCTAAACCTATCCTAAAACACACCATGCCTAAAACAACAGTGGCCTTTTTTTAGCACATCCACAGAGAGGCAAAAGATTACTAAACCAAATGCAAAAAACTAATATTTAATTCCCACTCTTCCCACTGATAGTGCAGTTAACCAAGTATCTGAACAGTCAGAAATAGATCAGGTTTTTAAGGTCCCTTCAATGAATCCCATAAGAGGACGAGGAGGGGGGGCATTAAGAGGAAGCAATACACAACACAATCAAACAAGGTATCATTTGAGAAGGGGATGGGGACAGAATAAATATGTACAATGAAAGATAATGATAAAGTATGTACTGCCAATGTATTTTATCTAAGTGATTACGAGCTCAGTAATATTGAAAAGAAAGTTCTTGGTTATGGTCTGGGTTTTGTACCCACAACAAAGTTCAATCTGTTTCAAACTCTTGTAGATGTTAATAAATTTATCAGGCAACTTACTTAAAAAAAACATTTTTTCATCTTCCAAAACACAGAATATCAGTGTAGTAACGACAAATTACTTATGTCCTGATAATATACCAATAAACAGCAGTCTAACTTTTGAAGAATTAACAGATATGCAAAGTTTGACAGAATTGGACTATGAGAGTAACATCAGGGAAAGAGTGACGGACTCACACATAGGATTCAAGCCCAAATCAGTATTCTACCCCATTCTCTCAAGAGGGGAAATTTTGTTAAATTTCCAAAAAAGAATTGAATCAGATTTAGTGAGTCTGTCACTCCAACCCAGATCAATTACCAGTAATCTCACCAAAGATGTAAAATTGGCACTTAATTCCCTTAAAGGTAATCCAGAGTTGGTGATTAAAACAGCGGATAAGGGCGGGAGCATGGTTGTGTGGCAAAAGTCCTTATACATTGAGGAGATAATGAGACAGCTCAATAATAGAGATGATTATGCCCTGTTAAACCACAACTCCACCAATACTTTCAAAATTAAACAAATCATTATTGGACAAAGGACTGAATGCAGGACACTTAGACCATGACACCTTTCAGTTCCTATTTGTCCAGCAACCAATTATTCCAATTTTTCATGTGCTTCCTAAAGTTCATAAATCCCTGACAGAAGTTAAGGGACGTCCCATTGTCTCTGGCATTGGCTCATTCTGTGAAAAACTATCAGAATGGATAGACAGCATTCTACAACCCCTAGTCCTGAAACTTCCAAGTTATATAAGAGATACCAAACAAGTACTCCAAAAATTTGACAGGTTCCAGTGTTATCCTAATGACACTTGGTTAACAGTGGATGTAGTCTCATTATACGCCACCATCCCACATCAAGTGGGTTTAAGAGCAATTGAATATTTTTTGACCAACTGCACGGAATATACACTGGATTTTGTCAATTACTTAGTTGAGACTACTCAATTTCTACTGACCCACAATTTCTTTAGTTTTCAGGACAATTTCTATCTCCAAATTCGGGGGACTGCCATGGGGGCAAAATCTGCCCAGTCATATGCAAATTTGACTATGGGATGGTGGGAGTCCCTTTATGTATATGGAGCTAGAAACCCTTTCATTAAAGACATCTGTACTTACCATCGGTATATTGACGATCTCCTTTTCGTTTAGTCTGGTAATTGCCGGAAAATTGGAGATTTTATGTCATATCTAAATGACAATCCTCTTGATCTCAGCTTTACCCATGAATTTAATGATCACAAAATTAACTACTTGGACATTACCTTACAGTTCAATTACACCTTGGGTAAAGTTGAAACCACAATTTATAGGAAACCCATGTCTGGCAACACCCTTCTACATGGAAAGAGCAACCACCCCAAACAGGTCCCATATTCCATTGTCAAAGGGCAATTCATCCGAGTAAAACGTAATTGCAGTAGTCAGACTGATTTTAAAATTCAGAGTAAGGATCTGATCACTAGATGTCTGAGTAGGGGATATAGCATTGACACAATTTGCAAAGCAAAATCAGAGAAACCCTGCTTAGGGATAAACCAAAGGGTAATAATTTCAAATGATTACCTGATAAAGTAGATTTTGTAACACAATTTTCCTCTGAATACCATCAGATCTGTTGCATTGTGAGAAAGCCCTTTCCCATGCTGTTAGCTGATGATGGTCTCCAAAATGTGGTTAAACAAGGTTGTAAATTTTCATACTGAAAAGGCACCACATTGGGTAACAGTCTCTCACCAAGTGAACTAAAGAGTGACAAGCCAACAAGCTCATGGTTACAGGTCAAAGGAATGCATAAGTGTGGCTACAGCCACTGCATACCATGCAGTTTTGGGGACATGACTAAAATATTTGACTCTAATGTGACTGGCAAACAATATACTTTGGGTAGTTGTGCGAACTGCAGATCTAAAAATGTAGTTTACATGTTTTGGTGCACTTGCAACAATAAACAGTATATTGGTTGCACTACACGCGAAGTCAGAGAGAGACTCAGGGAACACCTTTCTGATATAAAAAGGCTTAATGATTGTTCAGAATTGGCTAACCATTTTATTTTGAAGCATAACAGTGTCAATACCACGCTTAAGTGGATGGTTATTGAAACGTGAAGCTTTTTGGATCTTTACCATGGACACACGTTTACAAAAAGGTTTTAATTCATCATTTGATTTGATTAACTTTTGGGAATAGTAAGTTTAAGTTAAGCTTTATCTCAGCCTTTCTTTATTTCAGTTTATATTATTTTATTTCAGTTAAGCATTTTAGGTATTTACTGATATTTCTAACCTGTGTAGGGTGAACCGAATTGTAATTATATACTGGTTTATATTTGCATTCACATTTAATAAAAAAAATTTTTTTGCACGAATATATTTATATATTTAATTTTTACTGATATATTTAATGGTTCCCTTAGTCATCAACTTTGGAGGTATTTATTATTTATTGTGTGAGTGCCTTGTATAATTTAGAACAATTTAGAACAAATGTCAACTACCAGTTATTATTATTATTAATATTATTTTTGGATTATTACTATCATGTATCCCATCTACTATGTCACTATTATTATTTTTACAGTGATGTATTTAAGTTTTGTATATATATTTTCCCCTCTTTTGCCCTTCATCAATTTTTGAGATTCTATCCCCTCTAGTCCACCTTTACCCATGTATTAGGTTAATGGTCATGTGATTATTATCATCCTATGAGCTGAAGGCAAGCCCTATTTATTTTAGCATTGCTTTATTGTTAATCATGCTTATGAGTAAGGCTTGTTAGCCGAAACATGTAAGGCGTGATTACTTTGGCTTTCCAGGAGTTAAAGGCTCTTTTAGCATAATACTAATAAAGATCAAACTTTTTATGGAAGAAGTGCCGGCTACATTTCTTCTGCTACTTTTAGTTTTATCACACGAGAGGTCATGCAATTCATGCATGTTTCAATTTGAAATACTTCACCTGTGATATGGGACGTGAAAGTCTTTGTTCTCTCTAGGAAATCACAGGGTCTGCATTTTTTATGACCACAGTTATACATTCCCCTACTTGTCATCCATGTGCCTTTAAATTTCATCCCTGTTTTTAATTCTGTAGGGGACAGGAGTGACCCCAATGTAGGGTACTTTCTTTAGCTGATAACAAATCAAATTGGGTGGATTAGTGCGCGCTAAAGGAAGGTATTGCTAAACACTACTCTAAAGATACAATCTCTGTATGTATCAAATACAAGTTAATAACCAAATAGCGAAGCCAAAGCTTCAAGATAGAGAAAGTGCGCTAACAAGCTGAAAGTATACACACCATATAAGGAATTGAAGTGAAAATTTAATAAACATATAGAATAAGATACACAAATATATACACTAAAAATAGGGACGTCTCCCTGTAATGTAAATACAACTGGGAAAAAATCCTAATGAAAAAACAGGTTAAAACCTATAAATGATGAATAATGCAGATACTAATTGATAATCTATGACATAAAAAAGATATAGCATAAAAATGATAATTAAAAGATATGGCATAACAGTGATATCATAAAATAAAATAAAACTTAAAAGACAAGCACCAAGTTCATATGTATCAACACAGTGCAGGTGGCCGTATGCAAATGAATGCCGATATTGGAACAGTGGAAAGAAAATAATGGCTTGTACCACAAATAGATACAGTTTACTGTACCGTAAGTCAAGAGAGTGTTCAGAGGGTGTTACCGAGGAGAAGAAATCCTTCGGTCAAGGCTTGGACCGCGGCTGCAGTAACTGCCGTTCCTGGAGATAGAAGTGTGCAAACCTCTGCACATGTGAGTCGGCGTCTGACATCACAGGCTTCTCATCGGCTCCTCTCGTGTTACTCGCTGCTCCAGCAGCGTAAAGGAAAAGCAGCTGATTGCTGTGTCCTGGTGGGAACTTTCTGTGAAGGCAGACTTGGCTGCTGTAGGTATGTTTAATGATCCAATACAATAGTGGGGCACAAGTTATCCCTCACCTTGGGATATTCAAAGATGCTGGTAACCCGGGTTTAAAGTTGCAGTACAGGCTGTACTGAAATATCCCTTGCTGTTTCAAAGTCACAGTGTCACAGTGTCACAAATGCAAGCGACGCGTTTCGCCCTCCCTTGGGCTTTATCAAGATGCATGTGACAGGTAACTGGGAGCCTTTTAAATGATCCATTTGGTTTTGATTGGTTGGTGGATTCAGTTGTAAAGGTAACACCCTCCAGGTAATTAAGGTGGTATCTCTTTTGCTTTCACCTTTGAGATTGTTATTCTTGAGTTGTTAAGGTAACACCCTCCAGGTACTTAAGGTGGTATATGCTTCATTCAGTCATTAAAGATTCTTTGTGCATGTCTAATATAGAAGAACATTTCCATAAAAAAATACATATATCTGTGTAATACATTATCACTATCATTGGTATCATAACCATAAAACCGTATTGAATTTGTAGGATTAATCACTTATAGATATAATTCTAAACTAAAAAATACTTTTACAGAATATAAAATATCTACCATGGGTGCACTAATGTGTTAAAAAAAAAAAGAGAGGGGTATTTATATAGCGAGTATAGTAGAAAGAAAAAAAAAGAAAAAAGAAAAAGAAAAGAATTATATAAAAAATATATATCAGTGCATGATAATTAGGAGTGAGTGAATGAATGAATATATAGCGGTGTATTCAAAATTCCAGAGCTAAAAAAGTGGTTATACGTATCGCTCTTAAAAATAAGTGATGTGCCTATGTAAATGAAAATAAGGTGCTGCTGGGTTAATCTATTCGAATAAAAATGGGGAGAGGTCCAATTCTGAATTTAGTCCCTTTGGGAACAGAGTGTCATATTTATAAATCAATTCAGCCTCTTGTATTAAAAGTGTTTTCTCATTGTTACCACCCCTCCAGTGTCCTTTGACCTTTTTAATCCCCCAAAAATTAAGTGCTTTTGTGTCCCCATAGTGTTTTTCTTTAAAGTGTTTATACAGTGAGGTGTCATCCCTACCCTATTCTATACATAATAAGTGCTCCCTAATCCTATCCTTTAGGGATCTAGTGGTTTCACCAAAAATAAAAAAGATTACACGAACATTTTAGTGCATAGATAATGTTTTTGTGGTTGCACCTAATTAAAATTTAATTTGAAAATTAGTTTCTGAACTATTTATTTGTAAAGCCTTTAGTTTGGAACTGTGTTTACAGGCCTTACAGGTATAACAGGGAAAAAAACCCACTGGTATTTTACCCTCTAAGTCTTTTTGAATTGAGTTTTTATTCTTTTTCAGTTCACTGGGAGCTAGCTGCATTTTAAAATTCTTCGCTCTTCTAAAAATAAAAGTTGGTTTATCTGCCAAATGTTTCCCAATTATATTATCCTCCTTTAGAAGGGGCCAGTGCTTCCTTATTATCTTTTTGATTATATTGTAATCTGCACTGTAGTCCGTAATGAGAGGAACATTAATTAGATCATTCTCTTCTCTTTTTTTTAGTCTTATATTTTAAAAGTTCATTTCTGTTGGTCAGACGTGCTTTAGAGATTGCATTTTCAATTTTAGCTTTCTCATATCCCCTATCCTCAAATTTTTTTGCTATTAGAGTGACTTGGTTCTCAAAGTCTTCTATTCTTGAGCAATTTCTTTTAATGCGTAGTGTTTGTCCATAAGGGATATTATCCTTCCAGGTTTTCAGATGGCAGCTCTCTGCATGAATCAAATTATTACAATCGACTGGTTTGAAGTGGGTTTTAGTTTCTAATTTATCTTGGATTGCCATGATTTCCAAATCAAGGAAATTGACCTTAGTATGACTATAGTGACTTATAAATTTGAGGCCATAGTTATTGGAATTCATCCGCTCAAACAGTTTAATAAGTTCATTCTCAGGACCTTTCCATATTAAAAACAAGTCATCTATGTAGCGCTTATAGAGCTTCTCCTCGGTAACACCCTCTGAACACTCTCTTGACTTACGGTACAGTAAACTGTATCTATTTGTGGTACAAGCCGTTATTTTCTTTCCACTGTTCCAATATCGGCATTCATTTGCATACGGCCACCTGCACTGTGTTGATACATATGAACTTGGTGCTTGTCTTTTAAGTTTTATTTTATTTTATGATATCACTGTTATGCCATATGTTTTAATTATCATTTTTATGCTATATCTTTTTTATGTCATAGATTATCAATTAGTATCTGCATTATTCATCATTTATAGGTTTTAACCTGTTTTTTCATTAGGATTTTTTCCCAGTTGTATTTACATTACAGGGAGACGTCCCTATTTTTAGTGTATATATTTGTGTATCTTATTCTATATGTTTATTAAATTTTCACTTCAATTCCTTATATGGTGTGTATACTTTCAGCTTGTTAGCGCACTTTCTCTATCTTGAAGCTTTGGCTTCGCTATTTGGTTATTTACTTTCTTTAGCTGCACCTGATACCTTGTTTGACTACATCTGTTAATTTGTCATCTGCAGCCAAAATTGGAAAGTGTTTTTTCACTATGTCTGCAATAAGAGGAAATTGTACACTATAATTCATGACAAAATGTACTCCTTTAAATTCCTTCTCTGGTTTTAACTTGCCTTTCAGCAAGGACCTCCTTTGTCTAGTTTCATCCTGACTTCTTGCTTTCTTTATGGTCCTCCATGAGTAACCCCTTTCTTTCAGCCTTATTCTAATTTCCCTGCTTCATGGCAATAGTCTGTATATTCCGAAAAATTTCTCTTAAGACAAGTGAACTTGTCTATAGCCACTGCTGCTGCAGTGTGTTTCAGATGCCAGCTACAGCCATGAAGTAATGAATTGCCACTGATCAGTTTTCTGTAAACTTTAGTTATTACCCTTTTGTCTATTGTACCCACTAGAGTAAGATCCAAGTAGTTAATATGGGTTGGATGATACTAAGTAAAGCTAAGACTAATGTCATTGGAATTCAAAATTTCCACAAATGTACCTATGCTGGCTGGCTCCTCCAAATGAATAGGAGATTGTCAATGTATCTCCCGTACATACAAATATGATCTCTATAGGGGTTTGTATCTCCAAAGATGTGGAAGAACTCCCACCAGCCTAAAAATAGGTTGGCGTAAGATGCCCCCATTGCTGTTCCACACGTTTGGAGATAGAAACAATCCTGAAACTGAAAAAAATTATGGGTGAGCAAAAATCTGGTAACTCTCAGGACAAAGTCCTGGAAATCACTGGAATACACAGAGAAATTCCTCAGAAAAAAACTTTACTGCTCTTATACCTTCCTCATGGGGGATAGAGGAGTACAAGAAGACAGCATCAACAATTACCCAGCAATGAGTGTCATTCCAATTTTGTGTCTCAATTATATTTAAGACATGTTTTGTGTCCTTTATATACAATGGTAGTAGTCTTACAAACGGTTGTAGTATGGTGTCCAGCCATTTGGATTGGTGTTCTAATAAAGACCCTGTCCCGCTTACAATTGGACGACCTTCTATATTAATGAGAGACTTGTGGACCTTTGATAAGTGATGGAATAGGGGTATCCTAAGATTTTCTACATTAAGATACTCAACTGTCTTAGCATCAAGGAACTCCTGCTCCATCCCATCATCTAAGATCTGACACAAATCCTTCCTATACACACTAGTTGGATCACTTGACTGCACTTACAGTTCCTGACATTATTTAGTTGCCTTAACGCCTCTTCTACATATGTTAATTTGTCAAGAACTACTACCGTATCTCCCTTATCTGCATCCTTTATAATGATATCTGGATCATCGTGCTATTGTTTCAATGCTACTTTTTCTTTGCGACTAAGATTATGCCCTGTGGGATCATTACATCTTTTTTCAATTCTGTTAAAGAATGTTTCGATAATCCCCCTCCCCTACTCTGTATGGGGTAGAAGCTGGATTTTGGCTTTAAGGAGGTGCCTTTATTGATATGTCCACCTTCCATCAGAGTATCAAATTGTAATTCCTGAAGTGATACCTCATCACAGGTCTGCTGAAAACTCTGCCTCACCTGTCCTATTTCAATAGACACTATTGTGTTCTCTTTTTCCACAGATTCTGTGTTCTCCAGACTGCCAAAATGTTTTTTCAAAGTAACATTCCTTATTAGGCGGTTTACATCTATGATAGTCTGGAAAACATTGAAATCCGTGGTGGGAGAGAAAGAGAGACCATAATCCAATAGTTTGAATTGTTCCTTAGTCAGATGTTTTTTTTGACAAGTTAATAACATTTCCTATTTGTATTTTGTCTGGTGATTCTCTCAACTGATATCTGTCCTGGGTTTTGTTTACGTTGGGAACTGACATTAGTGCTGTATCTGATGTAAAAACCTGCTCTAGATCTGTAGTTTCAGGTCTCTATGCTTCTCCACTTATTTTAGGAGTATACCTTGTATTCCCCTGTCTCTGATCATATTAGCTCTTGTCATTTGGTCTGACTACTTAGGGAGGTTCTGTCATTTCGATCATTGTATTCCAGTTCTTTATCACCAGAGACCCAGCAACTCTATGGGGACGATTTATCATGCCCCGTATGCATCTTAATGCATCTCACTGGAAACAGGAGTTAAGAAGCAGCGTTCTTAAGACCGCTGCTACTTAACTCGTCTGCCACCTCTGAGGTACGATCGGGTTGATTGACACCCCTTCTAGGAGCTAATTGGCCACAAATCTGCAGAGGGTGGCATTGCACAAGCATTTCACAAATGTTTGTGCAATGATTAATGCCGACAGCATTTGCTGTCGACATTTATTGATGTGCGGTGGACATTGATAAATCTCCACACAAGTGTTTAACCCATGTAACCGCCCCCCCCCCCCCTGCTACTCGCTCACGTTCACTGTTGTGCAAAAACCTTAATGTGGCAGCTGGCAGTGAAATAGCATCACCTCGTGTGTGCATCAGGCATCTCTGTTAATGCCGCCGCAAGAATGGCCATCGCACATGGGCAGTGCTGCCATTTCACTGCCAGCGGCCATCTTAGTTAAGGCCGCTGTCTGACCGGTATTTATAATAGGCAGAGACAGGCGCTCCTCTATGGAGAGTGCCTGTAGCTAAATGCCTATTCTGCATTATTAATCTGGCCCTGGCTAAAAATAAGCACCGTCTCCAAACTTATGTAAAATTTATGTAAAGATTTTAGCACCAGCTTCTATCAAGAATCAGCAGAAGAGATAAAAACCCATACATCTGACAGCATTGTTAGGTAAACAATAAATAAAAAGATGAAAAATATGATGAAATTATTATTTTTTTTAATTAAAAAAATTAAAACAAATGGCCCCATATTGGTATATAGTAAGTATGTAGCTGTCTAAGGTTACCTTTATTGTGTATATTGAATAGATAGTTTTTTTGTTTAGTTTTTTCTAAAATTTATCTTTGTATCTTTTTACATTGGTATATAGTGGGTATCAGTATTATTTAGTAACTATGTAGGTTTTGCTATGATAATGGTCTTAATTCATAAATGCTCGCGAGGTTGCTGCGGGGTCTCGTAAAGGAGAGAATATGATGGAAGTTCATTGAGTATTACTTCACAATTTTCCAGCTTTTTGTTATTTGGTGTTCCTGCTATTAACATTCATAGTTGCATGAGGTGCTCAATACATAATATCTCACTTATCAAATGAGAATCCCTGACAATGTGGAAAAACAATAATTACACTGGCAACAATTAGTAAACACTCTTGTAAAACGGTTTATGTAAATGTATGTAATATTTTGTTTTATTACCGGAAAGCAACTAGGTAGAAGAAAGGTGTCACCAGGGCCTGGCCGTTGTCAGAATTTTTCACCTACCTCTTGGCCCAGCATGCAGAATTCATAAAGTCTCTATTGCCTGTGATGTATCTCCTCTTGTGGTTATGTCTTGCCATTTTAAATGTTGACAAGGTTGTAATTCTCTTCAAATGTTTTAAAGTGTTGCGGCTAGATTTAGAGTTTTGTCGGTAACGACCCGCGTAGCTAACGCCGGCTTTTTTCTGGCCGCACCTTTAAAATAACTCTGGTATTGAGAGTCCACAGATTCGCTGCGTTAGGCTCCAAAAAAGGAGCATAGAGCATTTTTAACGCAACTGCAACTCTCGATACCAGAGTTGCTTACGGACGCGGCCAGCCTCAAAAACTTGCTCGTGCACGATTCCCCCATAGGAAACAATGGGGCTGTTTGAGCTGAAAAAAAACCTAACACCTGCAAAAAAGCAGCGTTCAGCTCCTAACGCAGCCCCATTGTTTGCTATGGGGAAACACTTCCTACGTCTGCACCTAACACCCTAACATGAACCCCGAGTCTAAACACCCCTAACCTTACACTTATTAACCCCTAATCTGCCGCCCCCGCTATCGCTGACCCCTGCATATTATTTTTAACCCCTAATCTGCCGCTCCGTAAACCGCCGCTACTTACATTATCCTTATGTACCCCTAATCTGCTGCCCCTAACACCGCCGACCCCTATATTATATTTATTAACCCCTAATCTGCCACCCACAACGTCGCCCCCACCTGCCTACACTTATTAACCCCTAATCTGCCGAGCGGACCGCACCGCTACTATAATAAAGTTATTAACCCCTAATCCGCCTCACTAACCCTATAATAAATAGTATTAACCCTTAATCTGCCCTCCCTAACATCGCCGACACCTAACTTCAATTATTAACCCCTAATCTGCCGACCGGAGCTCACCGCTATTCTAATAAATGTATTAACCCCTAAAGCTAAGTCTAACCCTAACACTAACACCCCCCTAAGTTAAATATAATTTACATCTAACGAAATTAATTAACTCTTATTAAATAAATTATTCCTATTTAAAGCTAAATACTTACCTGTAAAATAAATCCTAATATAGCTACAATATAAATTATAATTACATTGTAGCTATTTTAGGATTAATATTTATTTTGCAGGCAACTTTGTAATTATATTAACCAGGTACAATAGCTATTAAATAGTTAAGAACTATTTAATAATTACATAGTTAAAATAATTACAAAATGACCTGTAAAATAAATACTAACCTAAGTTACAATTAAACCTAACACTATACTATCATTAAATTAATTAAATAAAATACCTACAATTACCTACAATTAAACCTAACACTGCACTATCAATACATTAATTAAATACAATATCTACAAATAACTACAATGAAATAAACTAACTAAAGTACAAAAAATAAAAAAGAACTGTTACAAAAAATAAAAAAATATTTACAAACATAAGAAAAATATTACAACAATTTTAAACTAATTACACCTACTCTAAGCCCCCTAATAAAATAACAAAGCCCCCCAAAATAAAAAATGCCCTACCTTATTCTAAATTACTAAAGTTCAAAGCTCTTTTACCTTACCAGCCCTGAACAGGGCCCTTTGCGGGGCATGCCCCAAGAAGTTCAGCTCTTTTGCCTATAATCAAAATGAAGATTTTTTTTTTGGATGAAGATTTTGGAGCCAGGACGGATCGGTGATACCTGGTGAGGTGAAGATAAGGTAGGATGATCTTCAGGGGCTTAGTGTTAGGTTTATTTAAGGGGGGTTTGGGTTAGATTAGGGGTATGTGGGTGGTGGGTTGTAATGTTGGGGGGGGGTATTGTATGTTTTTTTTTACAGGCAAAAGAGTTGAACTTCTTGGGGCATGCCCGCAAAGGGCCCTGTTCAGGGCTGGTAAGGTAAAAGAGCTTTTAACTTTAGTAATTTAGAATAGGGTAGGGCATTTTTTATTTTGGGGGTCTTTGTTACTTTATTAGGGGGCTTAGAGTAGGTGTAATTAGTTTAAAATTGTTGTAATATTTTTCTTATGTTTGTAAATATTTTTTTATTTTTTGTAACTTAGTTCTTTTTTATTTTTTGTACTTTAGTTAGTTTATTTCATTGTAGTTATTTGTAGATATTGTATTTAATTAATGTATTGATAGTGTAGTGTTAGGTTTAATTGTAGGTAATTGTAGGTATTTTATTTAATTAATTTAATGATAGTATAGTGTTAGGTTTAATTGTAACTTAGGTTAGGATTTATTTTACAGGTAATTTTGTAATTATTTTAACTAGGTAACTATTAAATAGTTCTTAACTATTTAATAGCTATTGTACCTGGTTAAAATAATTACAAAGTTGCCTGTAAAATAAATATTAATCCTAAAATAGCTAGAATGTAATTATAATTTATATTGTAGCTATATTAGGATTTATTTTACAGGTAAGTATTTAGCTTTAAATAGGAATAATTTATTTAATAAGAGTTAATTAATTTGGTTAGATTTAAATTATATTTAAGTTAGGGGGGTGTTAGTGTTAGGGTTAGACTTAGCTTTAGGGGTTAATACATTTATTAGAATAGCGGTGAGCTCCGGTCGGCAGATTAGAGGTTAATAATTGAAGTTAGGTGTCGCGATGTTAAGGAGGGCAGATTAGGGGTTAATACTATTTATTATAGGGTTAGTGAGGTGGATTCGGGGTTAATAACTTTATTATAGTAGCGGTGCGGTCCGCTTGGCAGATTAGGGGTTAATAAGTGTAGGCAGGTGGAGGCGACGTTGAGGGGGGCAGATTAGGGGTTAATAAATATAATATAGGGGTCGGCGGTGTTAGGGGCAGCAGATTAGGGGTACATAGTTATAATGTAGGTGGCGGCGCTTTGCGGTCGGCAGATTAGGGGTTAATTATTGTAGGTAGCTGGCGGCGACGTTGTGGGGGGCAGGTTAGGGGTTAATAAATATAATACAGGGGTCGGCGGTGTTATTGGCAGCAGATTAGGGGTACATAAGTATAACGTAGGTGGCGGTCGGCAGATTAGGGGTTAAAAAATTTTTAACGAGTGGCGGCGATGTGGGGGGACCTCGGTTTAGGGGTACATAGGTAGCTTATGGGTGTTAGTGTACTTTAGAGTACAGTAGTTAAGAGCTTTATGAACCGGCGTTAGCCCAAAAAGCTCTTAACTACTGACTTTTTTCTGCGGCTGGAGTTTTGTCGTTAGATTTCTAACGCTCACTTCAGCCACGACTCTAAATACCCGAGTTAGAAAGATCCCATTGAAAAGATAGGATACGCAATTTACGTAAGGGGATCTGCGGTATGGAAAAGTCGCGGCTGAAAAGTGAGCGTTAGACCCTTTTTTGAGTGACTCCAAATACCGGCGGTAGCCTAAAACCAGCGTTAGGAGCCTCTAACGCTGGTTTTCACGGCTACCGCCAAACTCTAAATCTAGGCCATAGTAAATAAAATACTTCATGCTGAAAGTTCCTTTATTTGTCTTCAGCGTTTGCTGCACTGAGCACCTCAGGCTGCCCACGGCAGAGCGCTTTTTTTATCACCGAGGGGATTTTAGCCAATAGCGTGCTAGCTATCCGCCATAATGCCAGTTGGTCCGCATAACTATTGCCTAAGAGGAAGAAATGTCACCTCCCTGAAAAATAGCGTTCTGCCGTGGGCTGCCTGAGGAGCTCAGCTCGGCGAACGCTTCAGACAAGTAAGAGAACTTTCAGCATGAAGTATTTTATACTCCATGACTGAAAGTCCCCTTTATTTTTTCCACTGGTAAACACTAGCATTTCACAAACGCTAGGATTTACTATCACTTCAAAGTTTTCTATTTCTCCCTGTTTTTATTTGTTTGTTCTTTAAGGATTTAAAAGCATATATTGTGATGCTAGTATCCTTTACATGACATGACATTTATGCTTGCTACTGTGATTTGTTCTTATATGTAATCCTCAAAATACAGACATTAAAAGCCACCATAATACTGTATAACAAGACTATAAAAATGATTACATTTATTGAACCAGACCCTCACTTGTCTTGTGGTATTGTCATGGTGCAGGAGTTCTTCCCTATTTAAAGGGGCATGGAATAAAAAATAAAAATGTTGGGGGGTGGAGCCTACAGCTGTTGCGGAAGGTCGTGTTTTAGAGGAGCTCCCGATTCTCACTAGGTTTTAAAGAGTATTTTCCCCCAAAATTGAATTTTACCAGCAAAATTGTGAACTATATGCTCTTGGGAAGCCCTGGGAGAGTTTGTGAACATATCTCGCAAAGATGACTCCTCCTATGCTCTTCAACTAAGCGACATGGAGACGGACCGCATGGCCTGTGCCGGGCCTCTGTTCACCTGCTCTACTAGGGCTGCTGCACCCCCCCCCCCCCAGGATTTGACAGATCCTGGGTTATAAGCAGTGAAAAGTGCTGCTCTACCTTTACTACAAACACGCACATATATATTTATACAAGGACCGGACTCTTACTCGTTTTAATTTGTCTAAGCCTGACGTTACATGGTGGGAAGCCATGTCGTCAGTGGAAAAGCTGCATAGAAGAAGCCCGGATCAAGCTATATCAGGGCTATCTTTATGGGAACGAAAGACAAAACAACTGATCATGGAACATTTTGAGCAACTCGATCAACAGCTGTACCAGGTCTTCAAAATGATGCCTACAGGGGGCGGAGCTAACCGCCATACTGATAGGATGCATGTGAGAGAAGCTCTGTGCTTCACAACTTTAAAAAAGTTAATTTTCTACTGCAGACCCGCTGCAAAACATCTACTGCTAGAACGAGATTGACACCCTGAATGTCCTGGAGGCTCTACATATCGACAGATCTATCGCTGAGGACTGAATTCAGGGTGAGACATTGGGGCCCTTTCTACCTGACAACCTGCCTACACCGGATCCCATATACCAAACCGGTCATTTGCCTACTTACTCCGGAGGGTCGGGGCTCCGCTCCAGAGTAAATCTCTGACCAACAATAAACTACTAGCTCTTTACATTTGGACAAGAGACGCCCCCCTTCAAACCTACTAGAGGGCCCCAGCGCCGGCTATCGGGAGGCAATTCGGAACTGACAGACTCTAAAGCCCAGCCGTAAGTGCCCACAGGCATCAGGACTCCTCCACTTATACCCGGCAGCACTGAGACGAAGAATATACCTCCCGCCTGAAGCCGCACACATTAAGTCCCTACCGGGACGGCCTCTAGCTGCGAGCAGGTGACTTACCCCTCAGGCGACTACCGCTGTCCACCCCAGGTCACGGTCCAGCTCAGGAGAGCAACTTGAGAGGCTAGGCACATTTGGGCGACCACACTGTGGGGATCACTTGAGAAAGCCCGGCGGACATCAATTGGCGCGAAGAGCCACCATCTTTTCTTTCTCCCGGCTTCTTCCTCACGGAGCTTTGCGCTCACAGCTTTTTAGAGACAGAGACTTGCCGTGAGTATTGACTTCCTAAATCCGGTAAGAGCTTTTACCCCTACCTTGTCTATTCTTGGCCAGGGGGATATCCTAGAAGTGGTCCCTTCACACAAGTCCTTCACATCACGGCAGATGTAACAGTGAGCCCCTGTAACTACTTGCACATACTGGTGACAAACTGATATACATCCCCTCGGCTGTTTCCCAGTCACTAACAAAGAGCTGTGCTTCACACCACCTTTGGAACACAGACCCTAGGCCTGGGCTACTAAACTTACTAGGTATTTACTAAACACCTTATGAAGGAGTATTAAGAGACCTACTTATATTAGCTAACAAGGCACCTAGAGCAGACCTCTTCAAGGCATTTACACCCTACCTGCTTTGATATCACCAGTGGATCTATGAACTCTATCTTTTAGAGTAAATAGCAAGGGGCTTCCTATCTTGTCCTCTAAGTAAGCAGCTCTTGTATCCACTTATCCCCCCATAGGAAAATATTAGAGACAGCACCTATCCCTTAGGACTGTACTACTACCCTTTGAGGGGCGGCCCTCTCTCAGCAGATACATCTATACAGCATATGCTTAGTGGGACTACAGAATCTGCATTGCTGCAACAGCCTATCTCATTATTGTGTGAAACTACTGCTGCTGCGTCAGCCTGTGTACCTTTAGGTTCTCAGCCCTAGTGGAGTGTTATTTTATTTAAATATCTGTCTAACCATTGCTTTTACCTACAGGTCCTACCCACAGCAATAATTTAACCATCTGCAATTTACAGCTTAGGAATTTAACTGTTTGACTTATCTTGTCTTTACATAAAACGTTGTGTTAACACTGTATTGTTACTAGTTAATTGAATTCATATCCACTGCATTGGGTACACCGGTTATAGGAGGGGCAGGAGATACGGTCTGATTCACCTGATTCCCCTATCGCACCTCCCCCTTTCCAATCCAGCTTGTCTGGATTGGTCACGTCCCACACCCTTTTCCCTTCCTTTCGGTTGAATCCCCCTCCCTGAGGTGCGTGGGGGACCCTAGGGCCCTCCCCCTCCATACTCTCTAGGAGGCTACCGAGCTGACCTATTCTGAGCCGTTGGCTCAGTATTCAGTTACCATGTTTTAAGTGTTAACACCTCCTATGGGTTATACCAGGCCCCGCTCTCTATCCCATTTATACATTACGGTATTGCAGCACTAAACCTTAGAGATTGTAATTCTTACTAGCCAGTCCTTATGTATTAACAGCTTTTCTTCTAGATCCCAGAGTGGTCAAGGTGGACTATCATTTCAGTCAGTAGCTGCTCCAAAGAAGTACTAGCCATGCCTCATGCTTCTAAAAGGAACCCTGCGGCAATCAAGAAAACGGTGCTTGACCATTTATCTCAACCTCATAAAGACTCTCCTCTTATGTGGAAGGAAGTAAGCGACCCAGAGTCACAAGATGAGGACTCCCAATCAAGCTCTTACTCAGGTGCTCACTTAAACCACTACATCACAGAGAACACTACAAAAGATGCTTGCGGCTCAAACTAAATCCATCACAGCCGAGATCCAGAGGAGCTCAGCGGAACTCAGGAAAGACATCGGTGAGATGGGTGACAGGATTGACACCTTGGAGAGACAACATGATGACCTAGCCACAGACAATTCCAACATCCTTGCATATGCCGAAAACTTGGCAGAACAGATATCTCAACTCGAACTAAAACTGGCAGATGCTCTGCTTGGCCCCCTGGAGGGTGATAGTCACAATATGGAGCGAGCACACAGGGCTCTGAGACCGAGGTCAATGTCATCCGACAGGCCACGAGATGTGGTGGTCTGCTTCCACAACTTCAAATTCAAAGACCACTTGATGCAGGCGTCTTATAACAAACCCAGTCTACCCGATAACCTCAAAGATATCCAACTCCTCCCTGACCTCTCATCGCATACGCTGCAACAACGCAAATTGTATGCTCCTATCACTGCACAGCTTAGGAAAGCCAACATCAAATATAGATGGGGATTCCCCACTAAATTGATAGTGACAAAGGACAACCAGTCTCATGTTATCTCCTCCCCTTCGGTGGGCAGTACTCTTCTGACTAACTGGGGCCTGCAGCCTGCGGTTGAACCTCAGACAGTTATCCAATCCAAGCTACGTGTCTCGGCCCCAGCATGGTCTGTCAAAGAGCAGAGACCCAAACGTCAAAAGCCTAATCCACCTGACCACATCCCGAGGCCTCAAGCCTCACCTACCTGATACTCTACTAGAAACCTGTTTATATGTTAATTGGTTTTTACTAACACTTTTTATTTGCATACAATTGTTTCTGTTTAACTGTTCATGGCAGTTTGGGTTGGCTGGCTTCTAGCTGGACCGCTAAATTTGAAGCTAACTAACATCCACATGGAAGATTACCATGAACGATGTGGCGGTCCGGACGGATGGCTAGCCTCTCTGTATTCCTTTAGAGAGCGGGGCTATGTGTTTATTAGCCCTACCCTACTAGTTTGGTTTTGCTCCCCCCCCCCAGACTTTGGAACCCACGCCTGGGTCCCACTTCGGTGGACTACTTCCACCAGCCTCCCTATCCTCACTTTCCCTTCTATACCCTTCACCTCCCCTGCTGAACCCCCCTCAACCCTAACTTTTAAGAGTTTAAAGTGCACAAATGGCGCCCCTTAGGTTTTTGACACTAAATGTAAGAGGTCTAAACACCTTTGGTAAACGTAGCTTGCTAACTAGAACACTAAAATTCCACAAGGCCGATGTGGCCTTTCTTCAGGAAACACACCTTCTTGGAGACGCCTCCCCCGGCCCGTCATTCCGGGGCTATCCCGTGGTAAAAGCTGCCTCTTATTCTAAAAAGGCCAGAGGCGTGGCTATCCTAATTAATAAAAGAGTGGCCTTTGAACCACTTCATGAGTTTAAAGATCCACAAGCAAGGTACCTTATCCTGATTTGTAACCTTGACCATGTCACTTACACCTTAGTATCTGTATATTTACCTAACACCCTCAAGCCCAGATATCTGAAGAAAATCTTACATAAAGTGGATCAGGTTAGACAGGGTAGGGTGATTGTAGCAGGCGACCTGAACATGGTGTGGGATGGTGGCCTTGACAGACAGACAAAATTACCTAAAAAGAGCTCCTCTAGCCCAGAGACCATTAGCCGTAGATTTCGAGAACTTATGTCCCAGTTTAATTTTTTCGATGTTTGGAGATCTTTACATCCTCTGGACAGAGACTATACTCACTATTCTATACCCCACTCCACACATTGCAGACTGGATTATATGTTTTGTCACCCAGACTCCTTAGACCTTATACTTCACACAAAGATCTGTGCGTGCCCATGGTCGGACCATGACATGGTTCTAATGGACATAGAGTCGCAAACCACCGTCAGACCCAGACCCAATTGGAAGCTACCCCACGCCCTTCTGTCCGACATCCCCTTCAGAGAGGAACTTAGGAAAGAGATAAACTTCACTTTACAAACCAACGACACCCCTGGGATCCGGGAGGATATTCTGTGGGGAGCCTTTAAGGCCACCACCAGAGGTTTCTTTATTCAAAAACAAGCCCACTTGAGGAAACAGGCAGGCCTCTCCTTGGCACAAGCCTATCATAAACTGAGGGGTCTTGAGTCACTGAGTCATAAAGTAGATAACATAAAAATCGAGGAGGAGATTAGAAATTTGAGGAGGCACATATGTAAGCTAGAATATACCAAAACCCAAAATAACTTGCTCAAATTGAAACAGCTATTCTACACTAAGGGTAACAAAGCTGACACACTCTTAGCGAACAAATTAAGACACCGCACTAGTAACTCTCGCATTCACGAGATTAAACAGGGCGCTCATTCCTATAAACTCCCATCACATATAGGCCAACAGTTCAACAAGTATTACTCAGCACTGTATAACATCCAAAATGATGCCTCATTACAGCCAGCCCCATCAGAGGCTATAGGCCCCTTCCTGCGCTCCTTGAGACTACCTACCCTAGATAAGACCACTGCTGATAGCTTAGATGGCCCGATCACGCTCCAAGAGGTTAAATTCATTATAAAAAATTTGAAGTCTCTCAAGGCCCCTGGACCGGATGGTTTTACCGCCATCTTCTATAAGACATACCTCCGGGAGACAGCCCCAATCCTGGCTAGATTCTATAACCTAGCTAGGGACGAAGGAAAATTTCAGGGGGAGTTCCTAGAGGCCTCCATCACCACAATTCTCAAGCCCAACAAGGACCCTACACTCTGCGCTAGCTATAGGCCCATATCTTTGATCAATACCGATGTTAAAATATACGCAAAAATCTTGGCAAATAGGCTCGCAAAACTCCTCCCCTCACTTATTGACCCTGACCAGGTTTGTTTCATACCTGGAAGGGAAGGCCCTGACATTACAAGGAGACTCCTCAATATTCTCCTAGAAGCCAAAAGACTCAACAAACCAATTGCAGTGCTCTCTCTCGATGCTGAGAAAGCATTCGACCGGGTTAGGTGGGACTTTCTGTGGGAGGTTCTAAAGACCTTTCGCTTCCCGGCTTCCATCATCCAAGCAGTGCGGGCTTTGTACTCGGCCCCTACGGCCTCAGTTAGGGGCCTGGGGTTCCATTCCTCTTCCTTCCCTATCTCAAATGGCACCCGTCAGGGTTGCCCTCTCTCACCCATTTTATTTGCGCTGGCCATTGAACCGCTTGCAGCTGCCATTAGAGCTGACAAAGAGATATCTGGAGTTACTCTTCACGGAACAGTCCACAAAGTGGCTCTGTTTGCGGATGACACCACCATATTTTCCGCAAACCCCCTCAGTGAGATCCCTAAACTCCTATCCATATTAGATGCATTCGGTGGCCTATCCTTTTATAGACTAAATCAAACCAAATCGGAACTCTACACACAGGGTTTCCCGGAATTCGTCACTAAATCACTACGAGACAAATACAACTTTGTTATTAACAATACGTATGCCTCCCACCTGGGGGTTAAGCTCTCTAACTCCATCCCCAACCTTATTGTGAATAACTATAAGCCTCTTTTAACCGAATTACATACTCTGACCAATCAGTGGAATTTTCGTTCCATCTCTTGGCTTGGTCGAGTAACAACCCACAAAATGAGCTACCTTCCAAAACTAACATATATTATGCGCTGCCTTCCCATCAGAGTACCTAGAGCCCTACTCACTCAGGGCGCCTGTACCAAATATATATGGCAGAATAAGCCTCCACGAGTGGCCCATAAGCTCCTGCAGTATCCTAGAATGCATGGGGGGGTGGCCTCCCCGTCTATATTCAGATACTATGAGGCCGCCATGCTTACGCACATTACCCAATGGGGCGTAAAGGACTCTGATAATAGATGGAGGTCAATTGAACAGGCCTCCCTACCTTTCGACCTTACCCTGAGGGACCTGATTTGGACCCCTCCACACTGCTGAAGATCCTTAGGTATAGAGAATCAGATAATTCGTGAATGCCTAGCCTCTTGGGAGCAACTGAGACACTACCCCCAAGTGGCCCCTCACCCATCCCCTATCACCACATTATCTGGCCTCCTATCTGGTCTTCCTGACTCTCACCCCTCGGTGTGGCTGAGACTAGGTGTCTCGAGAGTGACGGACCTCTGGTCCCCATCTTCTCGTGACTCGTTTGTGCCCTTCGCCCAAATCGGCGGCTCATCACCTCCCCCGCCTTACATGCGGTTTGAATATGTAAGAGTCCTCAGCTTTTTGACTAGTTGGGGCTTTATACCGTCTTTCTCTAGGTCTCCAACCATTTGGGAGGCCAGATGGCAGCAGGGATTGAGGCTAGGTAAGCCACTATCTCTCCACTACTCCATCATGGAAGGCGCATCCCCTACAGACAAAGCTGTACACATCACTAAATGGGAGCAGAAACTTGAGTTCATTGCCCCCACCAAAGAATGCAACTGTACATTACTCCTCACAAATAAAACCCTCCACTGTGTCACTATGCATGAGAATTACATTAAATTGCTCACACAATGGTACTTTGTGCCTGCTAGATTAGCTACAATTTTCCCTGGAGCATCCCCTATCTGCTGGAGAGGGTGCGGTAGGATAGGAGACATGACACACATTTGGTGGACTTGCCCCAAATTGAGGCCCATTTGGAATTAGTGCTTCTCAACTCTTTTGACTATGGGTATCTCCCTTCCCAATACCCCAGAAGTTGCCTTACTCCACGTAGGTATCTGCAAACTCCCTAGACACTATGCTTCATTAAGCATCTATCTCCTTTCAGCTGTCAAACTTAATATAGCCAAAGCATGGAAAAGAACTAACCCCCCATCTTGGTCTGACATCACCCAAACCATGGCCTATATCTACGCCATGGAAAAACCTATCTACTACTCCAAGGGTAGAGTTGACTTTTTTGAACTGATTTGGGCAGAGTGGAAAGACAGATTTGACACGACATGGCTCCCTAGCTTCGAGACTTAGGACATTGTATCCTCACCCAGTAATGTCGACACGACATCCCACACCTATCTAGTCTTAACTAGTGTCCATTGCAGGCTTATTTCCTTTGCCTCAGGCCCTGTCCCCCCCCCACCCCTCCCCCCTCCCTTGGATGATCCCCTTTAACCCCCCCCGTTCCCTCCCCTCTTCACTTACTTCTGATTTAAGTGAACAATTTTGTACTATTCGTCTTTTGGATATGGAGGTTACATATGTTTATTTGATCTATTATTGCACATCCTGTGTTTCCTTATGTATCCATTATTTTGTCATGTTACTGAAATAGTACGCTTTGGTCGTACTAATGTTGTACTTGTTTATTACATCTGAAAAATCTAATAAAAATATTCAATAAAAAAAAAAAATGATGCCTACATATCCTAGGGAAGATCGCTTACCTCTAGAAGACTTGCATGACCCTAAAAATGAAGCCGAGAGCGCTGGGCCCTTTGAATCCACCGACTGTGAGTCGGCCGAATGAGGCGACATTGTAAGGAACACTTCTCAAACCCCATTAGAAGGGATCAGCAACCCAGGCATGAAAAGACCAGCCGTAGCCTCATATAGCTCGATGGCTCACTCTTGGAACTATGTTCCTAGTTATACCCGCATCCAGTGGCACGGACTCCGACAAGGATCACATGCTAAGGATCTACAAGAGGAACAGCTACAATTTACTGCCAACTCAGATCTGAGATACTGGTGTCAGTACCGGGAGAAGCAGAGCGCCCCAAGACCACCAAAACCCATTGAGATAGGGAAGGCTGGAATCGGTTAATCCCCAAAGTAGATACAGGAGCACATAAGAGAGACATATACACTTGATGTTATGGGTAACTTCCTTGGCCTATTATATGTTCAAGGCGGTCAAAGTTTAAATAGGACTTCTTTGTCTGACAATACCCTGTAATAATCTCTGACAAGTTCAGTTCCTTATAGCCAAGGGGACAGGTATTATATTTAGTGAACTCTGTGAACCTAATCCTAGATTTCTGTATGCTAGCAGTAGTCCAAACTGTGTAATCTTAGTATGTATTTTAGCCTTAATCTGCTCCTTGAGCATACAAGTTCAAATAATACTGCTAATGTGGGTCTTGTGGGTCACTTACGACTATATTTAGAATTTTCTATAACAGCTTCCTAATTAATAAGGTGCCCAAAGTTATGTCGTGTCCATGCAATTTTTGTTCTTTTAATTCTGTTTTAGGTTACTTATGCTTATTATATTTTAAACAATATATACACACACATAATGATATTATATCCAGCTTCAGCTACTTACTTTCTACTATGTTGTCATAACATATAATTGCCTCTACGTCACCTGCGGCCGAGATGATAGAGACACATATGCTGCCTGGCTCATCCCCTTACACTTCCACTATTGTCCATATGTGAAATGATAATTGTCCGTCCAATGTTACTAACATACATTTGCTTTAGTATTTTTCCCCTCAGTAGCAGTTGTCTGCATGCATTCACACTTTCTTATATGGTTAGAGGCATATGACTGTCCCAAACCCTTTTCACTTATATTATAAGCGTTTTCCCCTCTAGATATTTAAGAGGTTCAAGTGTAACCCCATGAACATTCCCTCAATATTACCATACGGGCGGGTTGTTGATTTCTTCTTGCCCTCTGCTAGATAATAAAAGCTATTTTACCCTATGTTATTAGACTGAGGACCTAGAGTGATCATTTATGTTGATACAGATATTGTTTATTTTAACTAAAATCAGAGGTTGGCTAAAGTTTATAATTCCATAAAATGTGGAGGAAGTTCAGTTAATATATATTATTCCCTCCAGGTTAACCTAAGTACAGTTTAAAGATTAATTGATCATTGTGATATAACTTATAGTCATGTGTGCAAAGGCTTCATTGTCTAAATCACAAATCCTTACCTGTATTTTAGATATAGTTTTAAATGTGTCTTTGATGTAGTTGTTGGATCCAAAAGTGTCCCTACAAGTTCTATCTTCCCTCCATATCTATCCCTATTAGAGACAACACTCTTTTTAACAGCCCTGGAGAGGCTGCTATATCTCATATGGGGATTCTAGTAGGTATGGATTTTCTATCAGTTAATGGGTTAAGTTTAATTGCACATTAAACTGGTCATAAATATAAAAGAGGTTGATAACTATTCATATAGGTTAATTATTCATCACTAGTTGTACTTATGCATACAAGTATTATGTTTATCTTTATGTCATAAGATGCTGAAGGAGTAATGTTGACATTCTCAACCATTGCGCTGTAAAACTTGAACATATATTACATTGTTTATATAAATGATGAGATTCACTGACAGTCCTGTAAATGTGTTGACATATGCTTATGTCCATTTTTCCATTGTAACCTTGATTTTGTCTGTATGTTTTTACAACCTCAATAAAAATATTTAAATAAATAAAAAAAAAAAATGTTGTGGTTCAAATGAAGCATGCAGCTTTAAGATACTTTTCAATTCAGTTGTTATTTACTTTATTTACTTACGGCTAGATTTAGAGTTTTGTCGGTAAGGACCCGCGTAGCCCTGGCTTTTTTCTGGCCGCACCATAAAAATAACTCTGGTATTGAGAGTCCACATAAAGGCTGCGTTAGGCTCCAAAAAAGGAGCGTAGAGCATATTTAACGCAGCTTCAACTCTCGATACCAGAGTTGCTTACGGACGCAGCCAGCCTCAAAAACGTGCTCTTGCACGATTCCCCCATAGGAAACAATGGGGCTGTTTGAGCTGAAAAAAAACCTAACACCTGCAAAAAAGCCGCGTTCAGCTCCTAACGCAGCCCCATTGTTTGCTATGGGGAAACACTTCCTACGTCTGCACCTAACACTCTAACATGTACCCCGAGTCTAAACACCCCTAACCTTACACTTATTAACCCCTATTCTGCCGCCCCCGCTATCGCTGACCCCTGCATATTATTTTTAACCCCTAATCTGCTGCTCCATAAACCGCCGCTACTTACATTATCCTTATGTACCCCTAATCTGCTGCCCCTAACACCGCCGACCCCTATATTATATTTATTAACCCCTAATCTGCCCCCCTCAACGTCGCCTCCACCTGCCTACACTTATTAACCCCTAATCTGCCGAGTGGACCGCACCGCTATCATAATAAAGTTATTAACCCCTAATCCGCCTCATTAACCCTATAATAAATAGTATTAACCCCTAATCTGCCCTCCCTAACATCGCCGACACCTAACTTCAATTATTAACCCCTAATCTGCCGACCAGAGCTCACCCCTATTCTAATAAATGTATTAACCCCTAAAGTTAAGTCTAACCCTAACACTAACACCCCCCTAACTTAAATTTAATTTAAATCTAACAAAATTAATTAACTCTTATTAAATAAATTATTCCTATTTAAAGCTAAATACTTACCTGTAAAATAAATCCTAATATAGCTACAATATAAATTATAATTATATTATAGCTATTTTAGGATTAATATTTATTTTACAGGTAACTTTGTATTTATTTTAACCAGGTACAATAGCTATTAAATAGTTAAGAACTATTTAATAGCTAAAATAGTTAAAATAATTACAAAATTACCTGTAAAATAAATCCTAACCTAAGTTACAATTAAACCTAATACTATACTATCATTAAATTAATTAAATAAAATTCCTACAATTACCTACAATTAAACCTAACACTACACTATCAATACATTAATTAAATACAATACCTACAAATAACTACAATGAAATAAACTAACTAAAGTACAAAAAATAAAAAAATATTTACAAACATAAGAAAAATATTACAACAATTTTAAACTAATTACACCTACTCTAAGCCCCCTAATAAAATAACAAAGCCCCCCAAAATAAAAAATGCCCTACCCTATTCTAAATTGCTAAAGTTCAAAGCTCTTTTACCTTACCAGCCCTGAACAGGGCCCTTTGCGGGGCATGCCCCAAGAAGTTCAGCTCTTTTGCCTGTAAAAAAAAAACATACAATACCCCTCCCCCAACAATACAACCCACCACCCACATACCCCTAATCTAACCCAAACCCCCCTTAAATAAACCTAACACTAAGCCCCTGAAGATCATCCTACCTTGTCTTCACCTCACCGGGTATCACCGATCGGTCCTGGCTCCAAAATCTTCATCCAACCCAAGCGGGGGCTGGCGATCCATCATCCGGTGGCTGAAGAGGTCCAGAAGAGGCTCCAAAGTCTTCATCCTATCCGGGAAGAAGAGTAGATCCGGACCGGCAACCATCATCTTCCAAGCGGCATCTTCTATCTTCATCCGATGAGGACCGGCTCCATCCTGAAGACCTCCACTGCGGACCCATCTTCATCCGGCGACGTCCAACTGAAGAATGACGGTTCCTTTAAGGGACGTCATCCAAGATGGCGTCCCTCGAATTCCGATTGGCTGATAGGATTCTTCTGGACCTCTTCAGCCACCGGATGATGGATCGCCAGCCCCCGCTTGGGTTGGATGAAGATTTTGGAGCCAGGACCGATCGTAGGATGATCTTCAGGGGCTTAGTGTTAGGTTTATTTAAGGGGGGTTTGGGTTAGATTAGGGGTATGTGGGTGGTGGGTTGTAATGTTGGGGGGGGGGGTATTGTATGTTTTTTTTTACAGGCAAAAGAGCTGAACTTCTTGGGGCATGCCCCGCAAAGGGCCCTGTTCAGGGCTGGTAAGGTAAAAGAGCTTTGAACTTTAGTAATTTAGAATAGGGTAGGGCATTTTTTATTTTGAGGGGCTTTGTTATTTTATTAGGGGGCTTAGAGTAGGTGTAATTAGTTTAAAATTGTTGTAATATTTTTCTTATGTTTGTAAATATTTTTTTATTTTTTGTAACTTAGTTCTTTTTTATTTTTTGTACTTTTGTTAGTTTATTTCATTGTAGTTATTTGTAGGTATTGTATTTAATTAATGTATTGATAGTGTAGTGTTAGGTTTAATTGTAGGTAATTGTAGGTATTTTATTTAATTAATTTAATGATAGTATAGTGTTAGGTTTAATTGTAACTTAGGTTAGGATTTATTTTACAGGTAATTTTGTAATTATTTTAACTATTTTAGCTATTAAATAGTTCTTAACTATTTAATAGCTATTGTACCTGGTTAAAATAAATACAAAGTTACCTGTAAAATAAATATTAATCCTAAAATAGCTATAATATAATTATAATTTATATTGTAGCTATATTAGGATTTATTTTACAGGTAAGTATTTAGCTTTAAATAGGAATAATTTATTTAATAAGAGTTAATTAATTTGGTTAGATTTAAATTATATTTAAGTTAGGGGGGTGTTAGTGTTAGGGTTAGACTTAGCTTTAGGGGTTAATACATTTATTAGAATAGCGGTGAGCTCCGGTCGGCAGATTAGGGGTTAATAATTGAAGTTAGGTGTCGGCGATGTTAGGGAGGGCAGATTAGGGGTTAATACTATTTATTATAGGGTTAGTGAGGCGGATTAGGGGTTAATAACTTTATTATAGTAGCGGTGCGGTCCGCTCGGCAGATTAGGGGTTAATAAGTGTAGGCAGGTGGAGGCGACGTTGAGGGGGGCAGATTAGGGGTTAATAAATATAATATAGGGGTCGGCGGTGTTAGGGGCAGCAGATTAGGGGTACATAAGGATAACTTAAGTAGCGGCGCTTTGCGGTCGGCAGATTAGGGGTTAATTATTGTAGGTAGCTGGCTGTGACGTTTTGGGGGCAGGTTAGGGGTTAATAAATATAATATAGGGGTCGGTGGTGTTAGGGGCAGCAGATTAGGGGTACATAAGGATAACGTAGGTGGCGGTCGGCAGATTAGGGGTTAAAAAAATGTAATCGAGTGGCGGCGATGTGGGGGGGCCTCGGTTTAGGGGTACATAGGTAGTTTATGGGTGTTAGTGTACTTTAGAGCACAGTAGTTAAGTGCTTTATGAACCGGCGTTAGCCCAGAAAGCTCTTAACTACTGACTTTTTTCAGCGGCTGGAGTTTTGTCGTTAGAATTCTAACGCTCTAAATACCGGAGTTAGAAAAATCCCATTGAAAAGATAGGATACGCAATTTACGTAAGGGGATCTGCGGTATGGAAAAGTCGCAGCTGAAAAGTGAGCGTTAGACCCTTTTTTGACTGACTCCAAATACCGGAGGTAGCCTAAAACCAGCGTTAGGAGCCTCTAACGCTGGTTTTCATGGCTACCGCCAAACTCCAAATCTAGGCCTTAGTATCTGTGGTTAAAGCGACCCATTTTTTTCATCCATGATTCAGATAGAGCATCAAATTTCTATTTTACTTTGATTATCAATTTTTCTTGGTTCTCTTAGTATAATTTGTTGAAAAGCAAGAACATATGCTTAGGAGCCAGCCCATTTCTGGAACACTATATGGCAGCAGTTTTGCAAGAATGTTATCCATTTGCAAGTGCACTATATGGCAGCACTTCTTGCTGCCATGTAGTGTTCCAGATGCCTACCTAGGTATCTCTTCAGCACAGAGTATCATAGGAACAAAGCATATTTCATAATATAAGTAAATTGGAACCTTTTTAAAAATTGTTTGCTCTGTCTGACTCGCAAAATTATTTTTTTGGGTTTCATATCCTGTTAACAAAAAAAAAATAAGCATGCCTAGCAATGCACTACTGGCACCTATCTGCTAACTGGTGGCTTCAGGTTAAAGGGACACTGAACCCAAATTTTTTCTTTCGTGATTCAGATAGAGCATGCCATTTTAAGCAACATTCTAATTTACTCCTATTATCAAATTTTCTTCATTCTCTTGGTATGTTTATTTGAAAAGCAAGAATGTAAGTTTAGATGCCGGCCCATTTTTGGTGAACAACCTGGGTTGTCCTTGCTGATTGGACAGCATCAATAAACAAGTGCTGTCCATGGTACTAAACCGGAAATTTGCTGGCTCCTTAGCTTAGATGCCTTCTTTTTCAAATAAAGATAGCAAGAGAACAAAGAAAAATTGATAATAGGAGTAAATTAGAAAGTTGCTTAAAATTTCATGCTCTACCATGAAAGAACATTTTTGGGTTCAGTGTCCTTTTAAGCTAGGTCCCAGTAGCTCAGTGCTGCTTTGGAGCTGACTTTAACTATGTGTTTATCCCCTTTGCAAGGGTTAAAGACATAACTATATGCAAGCAAACGTGCAATAATAACATGATTTAAAACATTTCAACATGTTCTTTTTTGTACTTTTATATTCTTAAAGGGATTTTAAACACTAAATAAATGCTAGTTAGAATACTGCATTCATTGAAAAAATTAGTCTGAGAATGTAGATGTAGTTTTGAAAGTTTAATTAGCTGTTTAAATAGTGACAAAATAAGTGTAAAGTTTTAGGGGCCGATTTATCAACTTGCGGGCAGACATGATTCGATGAACAGGAGAAGTAAAATGAACTGGATTTCTACAAAAAACGAATGCTCATAAATGATTGAATTCCTGATTGCAGCAGGAACTGTACGTTTTTTTTATGCCACTTTACAAGTTAGGCAATTTCTCCAGAAGGATATTAAGGGATGTATTTAAGAACAACACTAGAACAAAGAGTCATAGGGTCCGATTTATCATCATTTGTCTGGCGGACATAATCCGCTGTAGCATACGCTGCCGGCATTTATCATTGCACAAGCAGTTCTGGTGAACTGCTTGTGCAATGCTGCCCCCTGCAGATTTGCGGCCAATCAGCCGCTAGCAGGGGCTGTCAATCAACCCGATAGTATGAGATCTGGATTGATGTCCGCAGCCTCAGAAGCTGCTTCTTAACTCCTGTTTCCGGGGAGCCTGAAGGCTCGCGAAGAAACGGGTATTTGGCCCAACTCGGGCCATGATAAATCGGCCCCATAATCTCACGTTTAGAGTAGCAAATGTAATTTACAGAAGCACAAATTCGCAGAAAGGGTGGTTGATTCATAGACTTCCATTTTCGGTGATAGAGACAAAAACTTTAGTGAACTAAAAGCATGCCCAGGAAAAGCATAATATCAAGCAAACTAATTAACTTAGGCCTAGATTTAGAGTTTGGCGGTAGCCGTCAAAACCAGCGTTAGAGGCTCCTAACGCTGGTTTTAGGCTACCGCCGGTATTTGGAGTCAGTCAGGAAAGGGTCTAACGCTCACTTTCCAGCCGCAACTTTTCCATACCGCAGATCCCCTTACGTCAATTGCGTATCCTATCTTTTCCATGGGATCTTTCTAACTCCGGTATTTAGAGTCGTGTCTGAAGTGAGCATTAGAAATCTAAAGACAAAACTCCAGCCGCAGAAAAAAGTCAGTAGTTAAGAGCTTTCTGGGATAACGCTGGTTCATAAAGCTCTTAACTACTGTGCTCTAAAGTACACTAACACCCATAAACTACCTATGTACCCCTAAACTGAGGCCCCCCCCACATCGCCGCCACTCTATAAAAATTTTTTAACCCCTAATCTTCCGCTCCGTACACTGCCGCCAACTACGTTATCCCTATGTACCCCTAATCTGCTGCCCCTAACACCGCCGACCCCTATATTATATTTATTAACCCCTAATCTGCCGCCCCCGCTATCGCTGACCCCTGCATATTATTATTAACCCCTAATCTGCCGTCCGCAAGCCGCCGCCAGCTACATTATAGCTATGTAACCCTTATCTGCTGCCCCTAACACCGCCGACCCCTATATTATATTTATTAACCCCTAATCTGCCCCCCTCAACGTCGCCTCCACCTGCCTACACTTATTAACCCCTAATCCGCCTCACTCCCGCCTCAATAACCCTATAATAAATAGTATTAACCCCTAATCTGCCCTCCCTAACATCACCGACACCTAACTTCAAGTATTAACCCCTAATATGCTGATCGGAGCTCACCGCTACTCTAATAAATTTTTTAACCCCTAAAGCTAATTTTAACCCTAACACCCCCCTAAGTTAAATATAATTTTATTCTAACGAAATAAATTAACTCTTATTAAATAAATTATTCCTATTTAAATCTAAATACTTACCTGTAAAATAAACCCTAATATAGCTACAACATAAATTATAATTATATTATAGCTATTTTAGGATTTATATTTATTTTACAGGTAACTTTGTATTTATTTTAACCAGGTACAATAGCTATTAAATAGTTAAGAACTATTTAATAGCTAAAATAGTTAAAATAATTACAAAATTACCTGTAAAATAAATCCTAACCTAAGTTACAATTAAACCTAACACTACACTATCAATAAATAAATTTAAAAAAGACAGCGTTAGCTACGCACCCCTTTGGCCGCAGA
This sequence comes from Bombina bombina, assembly GCF_027579735.1. Lineage (NCBI taxonomy): Eukaryota > Metazoa > Chordata > Amphibia > Anura > Bombinatoridae > Bombina > Bombina bombina. The sequence continues at coordinate 231,122,629 of NC_069500.1, read as the reverse complement.
ACTCTAAATCTAGGCGTTATACTTTATAGGACATTTTGAAAAACTTGTTTGGCCTATGGTTATCTTTTACTGTCAAAATCTATGCTTGTGTTTCTATATACAGAAGTAGCACACTTTTTACATTGTTATTCACTAGAGCATTTTACTGCCACGCTGTGTTCCCATATGTGTCCCCCCCCCCCCCACAAATGGATTAAACCCATGGTTAAAGTTTGCTCTGGAGTGTTATTGCTGTTTTGCTGGACTATTGGTAGTTGAACACATATGCTCTAGGAAGTGGACTTTAACTATATACTTTTGCATGGGGTTTATCACTTAATTACACGCATACAGAAGTATGAATAGTAAAATGCAATAAAATTTATTATTTTTGTCCTGTTGTGTCTTTTTAATACTGTAGATCTGCATTTGATTAATGAAGCTAATATATATATTTTTATTATTATTCAAGGAAATCTATAAATGACATAATACTCCTGAATCTCTATTATGGTAGCCACATGATGGATTGTATATTTTTTAGAATATAGCTTTATAGAAAAATCTGAATAAGATTCATATTTTTTTTGCAGTAATAAATGTAGCCCAGATGTCCTATCTGGGAGATTTTGGGCCTAACACATTGCTTATGCTCCTGGATAGGACATCTGGTCTCTATTTATTATAGATTAATAAGACATATGGACTTGAATTGCAAAATTGGGAATATATTTCATTACAGTGACCTCCAAGTGTAGACTGTTCTATAAGTTTTCATAAGTGATGTTGAAACTGTGCCTTTGGCTATGGAGGTAGCATCTGAAGTGCATTTTTTCTTTGTATGCACGTTATTTTCTCCTTTAAAAAGTCCTTTACTTTGTACAAGAGTAACAAAGGATAAACCAGTGGAGGTTACGGCAACCTATTCGTGGTAGGGATGGAGCATTCGTTATCCAGTATAAGGAAAGCATATAGGGGCATATGTATCAAGCTCCGAATGGAGCTTGATGCCCCGTGTTTCTGGCGAGCCTGCAGGCGAGTTTCTGGCGAGCCTGGGGGTTTTTTGGGAGGTTTTATTTTTTAGATTAGGGCATTTTTTATTTTAATGGGCACAAAAGAGCTGATTGCCCTTTTAAGGGCAATGCCCCTTTAGGGGCAATGGGTAGCTTAGGTTTTTTATTTTTGGGGGTTGGTTGTGTGGGGGGGAGTTACTTTTAGGGGGGCTTTGTATTTTTTGTAGGTAAAAGACCTGTTAAACTTAGGGCAATGCCCTACAAAAGGCTTTTTGTTTTTATAGGGCTATTAGATTAGGTTTAATTTTTATTATTTTGGATAATTTCATTTATTATTTTTTGTAATCTTATTGTGTTTTTGTTTTTTTGTAATGTTAGATTATTTTTAATTTTCGGAATTTTAGTGTTTTTTTTGTAATGTTTTTTTAATATTTATTTTATTTTATTTTTTTTATTTTTATTTTATTTTTATTTTTTTTAAATAGTAATGTTAGCTTAATTTATAGTTTAATCTTAGGTTGTCTTTTTCACAGGTAAGTTTTTATTTATTTTAAGACAGTAATAGTGTAAGTTTAATTTAAAGTTAGGGGGTGTTAGGTTTAGGGTTTAATAGTTTAATTCAGTGTTTTGCTATGTGGGGGCGCCTGCGGTTTAGGGGTTAATAGGTTTAATTTAGTGTTGGCGATGTGGGGGGCCAGCGGTTTAGGGGTTAATAGTTTTTTTTATAGTAGTAGTAGTAATATGGGGGGTTGGCAGTTTAGGTGTTAATATGTTTATTTAGTGTTGGTGTGTGGGTGGGCGGCAGATAAGGCTTTATAAGTTTAATATAGAATTTGCCATGCGGGGGGATGGTGGTTTAGGGGTTAATAGTGTAGATAATGGGTGTAAATGTACTTTGTAACATTTTTGTTTTGCAAAATCTATAACTACTGGTCTCAGATCGTGGAATGGATCACGGCGGTATAAGCCATAACGCTAGCATAATAGCTGTACCGCACAAACTGTAATACAGGCGCAGTGAAAATCCTGTGCTCAAAAGCCATTTTTTGAGTGCGGAATGGAGAGTTGAGTAAAGACTAAAATTCTAGCGTATAGCTGTACCACAGCGACTTGTAATACGGGAGACATGCATATTCCGTGCGCAATGACCAATTTTTCAGCGGTATAGCCTTACCGCACAACTTGTAATCTTGCTGTATGTATGCACAGAGATCAGCACTATTCTGCACACATTGTGCATTGCAAAGATTCTTAAAGCTGTATGCCCAGGTTGCCCTATTAAACTAGGTAGGGTTGATGTTAAAAACAAACAAACCAATATTAAACTGATTACCATGATTTTTTAGGTATTATACTCCAAGAGTAATTATAATTTCTGATAGACCCACCAACAAAATTAGTTTGAACATACAGGAGTCCTTAATTTAATACTTTTCTATTATACCTCCTGGGTGACGCAGACAAACAAACAAACAAACCAATATTAAACTGATTACCATGATTTTTTAGGTATTATACTCCAAGAGTAATTATAATTTCTGATAGACCCACCAACAAAATTAGTTTGAACATACAGGAGTCCTTAATTTAATACTTTTCTATTATACCTCCTGGGTGACGCAGACAAACAAACAAACAAACCAATATTAAACTGATTTCCATGATCTTTTAGATATTATACTCCAAGATGAATTATCATTTTTGACAGACCAAATAACAAAATTAGTTTGACCATACTGTACATGGGTTCTTAATTTAATACATTGCTATCACACCACCTGGGTGGCGCAGGCTATACTTTGAAGCAACGTAAAGTGAATAGAATTTGAAAATGCACAGTCTTGTAATGTGTATATGTTACGGGTAAAGTCAGATATTGAGTAATCCTAGGATTACCTGGGTAAAACGGACATTACCCAAGCGGCTGTGGGTAAAGCCCGATGTAAGATCGTAAATCCCCTCAGAGTGCATGCGCTTCATCGAGTCACCACATCAAACATATACGTATATAATGCACTGTAATTCCCCCATCTTCACTATCATCTTTGCCTCCACTTAGATGCCAGAGGATCGGCAAGGCTCCCTCCTTCAATCCCCCAGGCAGAGGCAATTTTTTTTTGTGTAGATGAGGGAATTATAGTACATCGAAATTTAAGCACCCAGGTGGTAAATCGCCATAGAACAGACTAACAATGGTATTGAGCTGGTTGTTTGTTCCTGTGAGTATTTAGTCTCCCTATGGGAAAAAGGGGAATCCAGACGTGGACTCCTTGCTCAGTGTGCTTAGAGGAATATGGCTCCACCTCACTGACTAGGCCCAATGAAGGCCGAAGCGATTTTCTGGGGTTGCTGTGTTCCTTGTTCAGAGAGGAATTGCCTGGTATTTCAGCACTGGACTGACCGTAATAGGCGGGATCAGACTGATATACTACAGCAAAGTTCTACTCGGTGAAAAAATGGCTACACTTCACTGACGTGGCCCAATGAAGGCCGAAACGATCGTCTGGGGTTGCTGTGTTCCTTGTTCAGAGAGGAATTGCCTGGTATTTCGGCGTTGGACTGACCGTAATAGGCGGGACCAGACTGATATACTACAGGAAAGCTCTACTCTGTGAAAACCATTACTGGGCTAAAAGATGCTGCACCCAGGTGGTAAATCGCCATAGAACAGGCTAACAATGGTATTGAGCTGGTTGTTCGTTCCTGTGAGTGTGCTTCTCTCTGTGTGTATTTAGTACATCGGACTTTACCCACAGCCTTTTTATCAGGGTAATCCTAGGATTACCTGAATATCTTACTTTACCCATAACATATATACTATAAAAGCAAAATACTCTGACTTTCTTGAAAGTCAAGACATTTATACTTGTATACTTGTACTGTAATCTTCCACTTACTGAGGTTATGCAATAGAGTAATAAACTGCAATGTATTATCTTCACAAGGACCTTTTTTATCCATATTATACTGCAGCTATCTTTAACTCTATGTTTTATGTTGCAAATAAGAAAATGAGGAGCTATATATGATAGCAGATGCAATCACAACCGAATAACATAATTTATTTTGAAAAATGTGTAGCTATTTATAGAACCTGCTTCTCATCCTCAACTTTCTCAAAGCCGACAAACTTTGTTGTAACCTAGATGGTTGTTCCACAGCAATACTTGTTCCTCAGCTCTCATGAACTCTCATGTCAAAATGCCTTTTATAAAACATATGTAATCTCATATCAATCAGTATTTAACAAAACGATAAATGGCTAATAATTGTACATACAGGAAAAGGGCATTTATAAATATGTATCTAGACCAGAATTGTATGAAGTTAGCATAAAATTGGTATCTCCATCTGTCAAGACTTTATTGATAATCCCTATAGCTATAAGGAATGTAGAGAGGTTGGAACATACTTCCGTGTTGGTGGTCCATCCTTAAAATATACACACAACAGTACTGCAATATAGAAAATAAAGGGAAAGAAAAAAAAAAGTCCTTTATTGTTACATAGGAAAAAGTAATGTCGTTATTTTTGTAAATACACTCTTAGTCCCAGTTCCAATACATTTTAATTTGCTTTATGAAAATTAATATTTAACAGGCTTGGATGCAGTGAGTTTGGCTTTCATAAAGGGACAGTATACTGTAGAATCATTTTAGCTGCAGAGTATAAAATGTATGAGAAATGTCATTTTCAGGGTTGTTTGTGTACATGAAATAGCTGGTTTTGTGCTTTGAAACCACAACCTATTAAAATGGGGTTGAGCTTCCAGGTAAAATCAGATCTCTTTATTTTTTCACTTTGTGTACATGCACATGCTCTTATCTTATATCTGTCTGTAAACTAAAACACAATACGTAGGGCATGATATTCAAAACCTTATATATATATATAATCAAAGAAGATCATATTTAGTTGAGGAAAAATCCTTAGAAATATATTATAAAAAAACAGTGAAAACAATCCTTTTAAAAAATGGGAGCTTCTATTCTTAGTATACTGGGACCATTTAGAATAATGCACATACATACACACATACATACATACACAGAGACAACTTCTAAAACAAATTGCAGTGGATGCATAAGGCCACTTTTACTTTACAAATACACACACGTGTGTGTGTGTGTGCGTGTGCACCCCTGACTATCACATCTATATAAGCTTGTTGGACATCCCATTACAAAACCATGGGCATGGTGTAGATGGTAAGATGAAGTTAATATGGAGTTGACCCTTCCTTTGAAGCTATAAAAGCCTTCACTCTTTTTGGATTTTGGAGTGTGTCTGAATTTGTGCCCATTCAGATAAAAGAGCACTGATGTTGGATGAAAAGGTCTGGCTCAGCATTCCAAATCATCCCAAAGGTGATCAATGGGGTTGAATTCAGGGCTCTTCATGATCCTAGCTTTGTCCATAGGGGCACAGTCATGCTGGATATGGAAAGGGCCTTTCCCAAACTGTTGCCAAAAAGTTGGAAGCACTCAGTTGTCTGAAATGTCATTTAGTATTCTGTAGCATTGACCCTTCACTGGAACTAGGGGGCCTAGCCCAAACCCTGAAAATCCCTCCTCTACCAAAGTTTATAGAAGGCACTATGCATTCAGGTAGTTGAAGCTCTCCTGGTATCCACCACACCCAGATTCTTCCACCAGATTGACATATAGCGAAGCGTGATTAGCTATGAGAACACAATTTGCGTTACGCCTCTCCAGTCAACGCTTGGCCCTATGCATTTTGATGTGAGGTTTCTTTACAGCTGCTCAGCCATGGAAACCCTTTTCATAAAGCTCCTTTCGAATAATGCTTGTATTGATGTTGCTTTCAGAAGCAGTTTGGAACTCGTTAGTGAGTGATGCAACAGATGATAATCAATTTCTATGTGCTAGTCACTTCAGACTCAACCACTCTACTATTGTTTGTGTAAACTACCACTTTGTGGCTGGGCTGTTGTTACTCCAAGATGCTTCCACTTCACAGTAATAATGCACTTAGAGTGAACCAGGGCAGATCTAGTAGGGCAGAGATTTCACAAATTGACTTGTGACAAAGGTGGGATCATATGGCAGTGTCATTTTTAAAGTCACTGAGCTCTTCAAAATAAACAGCTTTAAATTAATTTTCATGATGAATTATATTTTAAAATATAATTTATCATGAAAATTAATTTAAAGCTGTTTATTTGATTTTAAAACTAACAGAGTGTATCTTGTGCAGTACTGAACTGTGACATAGAAGCTCACTGGCTGATAAGCAAAACTCCAACAACTCTATTGGTGGACAGTGACACGCCTTACAAAACATCAACACAAAAAGGCTTCACAAATGGTAAACAATTGACAGTGTGTTATCTTTTGAGCAAAGCATGACCCACAGAGCCCAATGATCTAAAGCTCTCTGCTCTGGAGAAATGATCTAAAAAAGTCTTATCAGTCCTGTGAGATCCCTTCAAGAATTTTAGAAAGGGAGATTTTGGCTTGAGAACTGTTTAAGGGACATTTTAGCTTGAGAACTGTTTAATGGACATTTTAGCTTGATAACTGTTTATCTCACTCTGCCGGTTCAGGATTTTAAGGAGAGACACATACATTACAATATAATGCTCAAAAAAGCCACCAAAGATTTTGTGTGATTTCTCTCCATAGCAGCAAATTTTTAATCATCAGGCCCACAATCTGGTATTACAAGTGGATAATTACATATTTTAACTAAAGCATCTCAATGAGGATGAAACTTTAGTGTGGCCAACACTATTAATGGAAAGCGATGGGAGTGCTATTACCTCGCTCATTGCGCTTGTATTAAAAGTGTTGAGTTAAAAGGACAGTCTACTCCAGAATTGTTATTGTTTAAAAAGATAGATAATCCCTTTATTACCCATTCCCCAGTTTTGCATAACCAACACAGTTATATTAAAACACTTTTTACCTCTATAATTACCTTGTATCTAAGCCTCTGCAGACTGCCCCCTTATTTCAGTTCTTTTGACAGACTTGCATTTTAGCCAATCAGTGCTGTGAGCACAATGTCATCTATATGGCACACATGAACTAACGCTCTCTAGTTGTGAAAACTGTCAAAATGCATTCAGATAAGAAGCGGCCTTCAAGGGCTAAGAAATTAGCTTTCAACTAAGAATATTATGAAAACAAAGCAAAAATTGATGATAAAAGTAAATTGGAAAGTTGTTTAAAATCACATACCCTATCTGAATCATAAAAGTTTAGTTTTGACTAGACTGTCCCTTTAATTGTTGTGTTCCAGTGCAATCCAAAATACCATTGTAATCTTTAGCACTTCTTTAGGTCTGAAGTAAACCATTATTATTAATAATATAGCGCATAACTATTTGAAGAGCTCCACAACTTGTGCACCACCGGCTTAGTGCACAGTGCACCCTTGGTTTAGCACCTTCGTCTTAGCTCTCAAGTGATATCTGACATTATTTGTACTAAGCACCCCATTAAGGTCTTTTATGCAAGGGATTTAGCACACCCCATGCTCTAAACTATTGCTATGAGCACAAAAATAAAAAGTAATATTAATTGCGCTTGAAAAATGAAAATGCATAACAGGACTTATATTTTTTAGCTCCACTTGTAATCTAGGTCAGTGTTTCTCAACCACAGTCCTCAAGTACCCCCAACAGGCCAGGTTTTCATTATAGCTGAACTAGAGGACAGGTGAAATAATCAGCTGATGGGTGAGAGCAGGTTAGTAACCATGGTTACTGATCAGCTGATTATTTTACCTGTGCTGTGCTCTAGTTCAGCCAGATTGAGAAACACAAGTGTTTTATTTTTTCTTCTCAGTGTAAGGACGTCCATTTAAAATAAAATAAAAATGCTTTTTTTTTTTTTTTTTTTTAAAATGTCCTTATTTAGATGCTTCAAAACATAAAACTACTTTTATGTTCCTTCAGGTTATGAATACATTGTAGATCATCCAGGCAATCACATTGTATATTAGTTTACAATTAGTAATCCAGCTTCCATTCTGAATATTAATATAAAATAAATGGTTCTGTGGTTCTGCAGAACCATTTATTTTAGATAGTTAAAATGAAGATAGTTTAAAATGGCACTTATGTAAGAGGAGATGAGTCATGATTGGATAAAAAAAAAGTTACTGTTTCGAATAGTGAGTCATCAAAGTCCTGCCAAGACCGTCCGGAGCCTTCGTTGCTTTAAGCAACCGTTTGAAGTGATAATAATATCATAGCATTGTGCAAGTCTAAACCACCAGCATTTTGTTGTCCATGCTCTGAGAATTCAGTGTGGCCTTAAAAGACCTTTACTGTATATAGAAGCCAAAGATTATGTAATAGCTTATTTTTCATTTCCTTTATATGAGCAGTTCATACAAATATATTCATCCTTTAATTCTGAGGTTCTCCTATAAACTCAGAATTATTAGTTATGGAAGAAAAACTGTTTATAAAATGTACCTTTTTTAAACCTCTCATGCAAGCAAGACCTCCAGGCATACACATAACACAAGTTCTTTTGTTAAAGAGTAACAATTAATTTTATTATTCAGATTTTTAACCCCAAATATACTTTATTTTTGTTGTTTTGTTTTCTTTCCAATCCAGATTTGAAATGAAATATGACAAAGTATGTGAAGCTAATTATTTTGAAGTTTATTATTAAATATAATAGTTTAAATTACAATGAAACTGCACCATATAGTGACAGGAGAACAAAGCAACAATTCTGTCGCTACCAGTAGCAGTTTCATTTAATCAAAATGCAAATAAATGTGGTATTACAGGTTATTGCAGATATTTTAATCATTCCGTTTTATTTATTGATAATACAAAATTAATTCATTAACCTTTTAAAGCCGTTATGACGTTCTATTCCGTCATAATTAGACTGGGCTTTAAAGCCGTTATGACGGAATAGAACGTCATAACTAACGGCTGTCCTGAAGCCTTCTGTGCAGTCAGGACTTGATTGCGATCTTGGGGGCGTTCCTAGGGTTGTAGGGACGCCCCCCAGACGGGATCCAATAATTGAAATCTTGCGATCGTGTGCACAATTGCGTGGTTTCAATTTGTCTACATCGGAACAGTTGTTCCGATGTAGGCACTTTAGCCCAGACTTGAAAGGGTTAAACCAAATTCTAGTGGGAAAAATAGCAAAACTCAACCACAAAACAAGATACTTCACAAATGCTATACGGTCTTTATGAACTCAGTATGCCTGGAACATTTACTTTCAGCTCCTCATTCTGCCTGCCGAGTTTTTTAAAGGGACAATAAACCCTAACTACATTTTATAAGTTAAGTATTGAGTTTATTACCTACCTCCCTCTAGTCATAGGTGACGCCATTTTGAAATCTGTCTTTCACTACATTTCAGTGCTGATCTGTTTGCACATGAGCAGCAACTCTCCTCCAGATACCTGCAGTGTAATCTTGATTCCATAATAACAGCACCCATAATTAAAGGGAGGTGCATGAATGTATTTAGTGCTTAGTTTCCATAATAATATAAATAATATAATACCAAATAAATAATACCATACTTTTATTTAATACGTTGAATGTCAGCTATACCCACCCCTCCATACAATTACACACAAAAATAGATTCTTACAAAAAGAACAAAATAATGTTTATTAAACGAAAACATTTAAAAAAAATCTCTTATACACCACATATAAAACCAATGCAAGTTTCCACCATTTATTAGTTTAATTGTGTAACCCTATAACTGCTCATATGGTCAAAATCTGTGGCATTGGAAGAGAACCCCCAGTTTCTGCAGCAATATATTATAATTTAGAAATTGTAATGATATATTAGCCGTAGAATTTTTGTGCATGTGCATGCTTCTGTGCTCATTGGAAGCTACCTAAGTTTACTCTTCAACAAAAAATAGAATTAGCAAGTTAGATATTAGTGAAATTTAAATTTTGACACTAATGTCCCTTTAATCGTGTCATATATACAACATGATTAAGATCATTAGACTCACATGTTCTTTTTTTGTTACCTTTGGGAATGTAATAATTGTGTAAGTTTGTGAAGAAATTCTACTGCTTTGGACTTTTATTTGTATGTTTTGTGGTTAAAGGGACACTGAACCCAAATTTTTTCTTTCGTTATTCAGATAGAGCATGCAATTTTAAGCAACTTTCTAATTTACTCCTATTTATTTGAAAAAGAAGGCATCTAAGCTATTTTTTGGTTCAAAACCCTGGACAACACTTGTTTATTGGTGGGTGAATTTATCCACCAATCAGCAAGAACAACCCAGGTTGTTCACCAAAAATGGGTCGGCATCTAAACTTACATTCTTGCATTTCATATATAGATACCAAGAGAATGAAGACAATTTGATAATAGGAGTCAATTAGAAAGTTGCTTAAATTGCATGCTCTATCTGAATCACAAAAGAAAAAAAATTGGGTTCAGTGTCCCTTTAAAGGATTACTTTCTGTTATAATTTTAATTTTACAACTAACATATTAAAGTTAATAAACATTAATTAAAACCTACTGACCTATATTTTCTCCAAAACGAAGTTTCATAACGTTCTAAAAGTTATATCTTTTATTTGCCGATGATGTCACGTTATCCTGCCCACTATTTTCAGCACTGCATGTTCAAAATACTTAAACCAATAACTTTGTGTTTAAAGCGCCATTTTGGAACCTAGGTATTGTAAACGGATTGGTACAGAGCAAAGGATACCCACAGAGTGGGTTTGGAAAACAATTAAATTTGCAGACAAGATTTCTGATATACGGTAGAGATATGTTAATGAAATGCTATTGATAAAAAGCGTATTTGGGGTAGTTAGTTAGTAACAGGCATAGAAAATATTTACTTACAGTGGCCCTTTAAGTGCAGTAACCTACAGAATAAACTTACAAGTGCTGCAGTTTTATTCAGATGATTGACTGACCAGCTGTAGAACCTACAGTAGATGTTCAATCCAAGGGAAGGGCTTAACTATCCAATTTTGCTTTTGAAGTTGATAGTTTCAATAAGTGAGGTAAAATAATTTTGCCCATTTAAAAGGAAAAGACCTGCAGTCTAAGGCCTAGATTTAGAGCTCGGCGGTAGCCGTCAAAACCAGCGTTAGAGGCTCCTAACGCTGGTTTTGGGCGCCCGCTGGTATTTGGAGTCAGTGATTAAAGGGTCTAACGCTCACTTTTCAGCCGCGACTTTTCCATACCGCAGATCCCCCTACGCCATTTGCGTAGCCTATCTTTTCAATGGGATCTTTCTAACGCCGGTATTTAGAGTCGTTTCTGCAGTGAGCGTTAGAGCTCTAACGACAAGATTCCAGCCGCCTGAAAATAGCAGGAGTTAAGAGCTTTCTGGCTAACGCCGGTTTATAAAGCTCTTAACTACTGTACCCTAAAGTACACTAACACCCATAAACTACCTATGTACCCCTAAACCGAGCTCCCCCCACATCGCCGCCACTCGATTAAAATTTTTAACCCCTAATCTGCCGACCGCCACCTACGTTATACTTATGTACCCCTAATCTGCTGCCCCTAACCCCGCCGACCCCTATATTATATTTCTTAACCCCTAACTTGCCCCCCACAACGTCGCCGCAAGCTACTTAAAATAATTAACCCCTAATCTTCCGACCGCAAATCGCCGCCACCTACGTTATCCCTATGTACCCCTAATCTGCTACCCCTAACACCGCCGACCCCTATATTATATTTATTAACCCCTAATCTGCCCCCCTCAACGTCGCCGACACCTGCCTACACTTATTAACCCCTAATCTGCCGAGCGGACCTGAGCGCTACTATAATAAAGTTATTAACCCCTAATCCGCCTCACTAACCCTATCATAAATAGTATTAACCCCTAATCTGCCCTCCCTAACATCGCCGACACCTAACTTCAATTATTAACCCCTAATCTGCCGACCGGAGCTCACCGCTATTCTAATAAATGTGTTAACCCCTAAAGCTAAGTCTAACCCTAACACTAACACCCCCCTAAGTTAAATATAATTTTTATCTAACGAAATAAATTAACTCTTATTAAATAAATTATTCCTATTTAAAGCTAAATACTTACCTGTAAAATACATCCTAATATAGCTACAATATAAATTATAATTATATTATAGCTATTTTAGGATTAATATTTATTTTACAGGTAACTTTGTAATTATTTTAACCAGGTACAATAGCTATTAAATAGTTAAGAACTATTTAATAGTTACCTAGTTAAAATAATAACAAAATTACCTGTAAAATAAGTCCTAACCTAAGATATAATTAAACCTAACACTACCCTATCAATAAAATAATTAAATAAACTACCTACAATTACCTACAATTAACCTAACACTACACTATCAATAAATTAATTAAACACAATTCCTACAAATAAATACAATTAAATAAACTAGCTAAAGTACAAAAAATAAAAAAGATCTAAGTTACAGAAAATAAAAAAATATTTACAAACATAATAAAAATATTACAACAATTTTAAACTAATTACACCTACTCTAAGCCCCCTAAAAAAATAACAAAGCCCCCCAAAATAAAAAATTCCCTACCCTATTCTAAATTAAAAAAGTTACAAGCTCTTTTACCTTACCAGCCCTGAACAGGGCCCTTTGCGGGGCATGCCCCAAGAATTTCAGCTCTTTTGCCTGTAAAAGAATAAATACAATACCCCCCCCCCCCAACATTACAACCCACCACCCACATACCCCTAATCTAACCCAAACCCCCCTTAAATAAACCTAACACTAAGCCCCTGAAGATCTTCCTACCTTGTCTTCACCATACCAGGTTCACCGATCCGTCCTGAAGAGCTCCTCCGATGTCCTGATCCAAGCCCAAGCGGGGGCTGAAGAGGTCCATGATCCGGTCAAAGTCTTCATCCAAGCGGGGCAGAAGAGGATCTTCCATCCGATTGAAGTCATCATCCAGGCGGCATCTTCGATCTTCTTCCATCCGGAGCGAAGAGGCAGGATCCTGAAGACATCCAGCGCGGAACATCCATCCGGACCGACGACTGAACGACGAATGACTGTTCCTTTAAGGGACGTCATCCAAGATGGCGTCCCTCGAATTCCGATTGGCTGATAGGATTCTATCAGCCAATCGGAATTAAGGTAGGAATTTTCTGATTGGCTGATGGAATCAGCCAATCAGAATCAAGTTCAATCCGATTGGCTGATCCAATCAGCCAATCAGATTGAGCTCGCATTCTATTGGCTGTTCCGATCAGCCAATAGAATGCGAGCTCAATCTGATTGGCTGATTGGATCGGCCAATCGGATTGAACTAGATTCTGATTGGCTGATTCCATCAGCCAATCAGAAAATTCCTACCTTAATTCCGATTGGCTAATAGAATCCTATCAGCCAATCGGAATTCGAGGGACGCCATCTTGGATGACGTCCCTTAAAGGAACCGTCATTCGTCGGGAGACATCGGAAGAAGAGGATGGATCCGCGTCGCCTGCTTCAAGATGGACCCGCTCCGCACCGGATGGAAGAAGATCGAAGATGCCGCTTGGAGAAGATGTTTGCCGGTCCGGATGTCCTCTTCTTGCCGGATAGGAGGAAGACTTTGGACCCTCTTCTGGACTTCTTCAGTGGATGTCTAGCCCCCGCTTGGGTTGGATGAAGATCTTGGAGCCAGGACGGATCGGTGAACCTGGCATGGTGAAGACAAGGTAGGAAGATCATCAGGGGCTTAGTGTTAGGTTTATTTAAGGGGGGTTTGGGTTAGATTAGGGGTATGTGGGTGGTGGGTTGTAATGTTGGGGGGGGGGGGGGTATTGTATGTTTTCTTTTACAGGCAAAAGAGCTGAACTTCTTGGGGCATGCCCCGCAAAGGGCCCTGTTCAGGGCTGGTAAGGTAAAAGAGCTTGTAACTTTTTAAATTTAGAATAGGGTAGGGAATTTATTATTTTGGGGGGCTTTGTTATTTTATTAGGGGGCTTAGAGTAGGTGTAATTAGTTTAAAATTGTTGTAATATTTTTCTTATGTTTGTAAATATTTTTTTATTTTCTGTAACTTAGTTCTTTTTTATTTTTTGTACTTTAGCTAGTTTATTTAATTGTATTTATTTGTAGCAATTGTGTTTAATTTATTTATTGATAGTGTAGTGTTAGGTTAATTGTAGGTAATTGTAGGTAGTTTATTTAATTCTTTTATTGATAGGGTAGTGTTAGGTTTAATTATATCTTAGGTTAGGATTTATTTTACAGGTAATTTTGTTATTATTTTAACTAGGTAACTATTAAATAGTTCTTAACTATTTAATAGCTATTGTACCTAGTTAAAATAAATACCAAGTTGCCTGTAAAATAAATATTAATCCTAAAATAGCTATAATATAATTATAATTTATATTGTAGCTATATTAGGATTTATTTTACAGGTAAGTATTTAGCTTTAAATAGGATTAATTTATTTAATAAGAGTTAATTTTTTTCGTTAGATTAAAATTATATTTAAGTTAGGGGGGTGTTAGTGTTAGGGTTAGACTTAGCTTTAGGGGTTAATACATTTATTAGAATAGCGGTGAGCTCCGATCGGAAGATTAGGGGTTAATAATTGAAGGTAGGTGTCGGCGATGTTAGGGAGGGCAGATTAGGGGTTAATACTATTTATGATAGGGTTAGTGAGACGGATTAGGGGTTAATAACTTTATTATAGTAGCGCTCAGGTCCGCTCGGCAGATTAGGGGTTAATAAGTGTAGGCAGGTGTCGGCGACGTTGTGGGGGGCAGATTAGGGGTTAATAAATATAACATAGGGGTCGGCGATGTTAGGGCAGCAGATTAGGGGTACATAGGGATAACGTAGGTTGCGGCGGTTTACGGAGCGGAAGATTAGGGGTTAAAACTGTAATGCAGGGGTCAGCGATAGCGGGGGCGGCAGATTAGGGGTTAATAAGTGTAAGGTTAGGGGTGTTTAGACTTGGGGTTCATGTTAGGGTGTTAGGTGCAGACGTAGGAAGTGTTTCCCCATAGGAAACAATGGGGCTGCGTTAGGAGCTGAACGCTGCTTTTTTGCAGGTGTTAGGTTTTTTTTCAGCTCAAACAGTCCCATTGTTTCCTATGGGAGAATCGTGCACGAGCACGTTTTTGAGGCTGGCCGCGTCCGTAAGCAACTCTGGTATCGAGAGTTGCATTTGCGGTAAAAATGCCCTACGCTCCTTTTTTGGAGCCTAACGCAGCATTTGTTTTAACTCTCGATACCAGAGTTAAATTTATGGTGCGGCCAGAAAAAAGCCCGCGGAGCGTTAACAGCCCTGTTACCGCCGAACTCTAAATCTAGGCCTAAGTGTGTTAAACCCTCTCAAGAAAAAAATAAAACAAAACAATATATAGATAGTTCAATTATTATTATTATTATTATTAAAAGAAATCATGTTTAAAGATATTTTTTTTGCTGGACTTGAAAGTATTTACCCTGTCATCCATATTTTCTTGTCCAGTTTTTGTATCTCCTGATACCAGGCAAATATATTTATATGATGAGTAATATTATTTAATGAGTTCCATTTTTAATACCAATAAGTGTAATTTAGATATCACAGGAAAGCTTAAGATTGATAACCCTAATGTAAATACAAGTTTGTAAAATACCTTATACAGGAAATATGTTTTGTAATTTGCTCATTTACATAATACCACTTGCAGTTTGGAATATCTAATGGACAGCGTATAAGGTTAGTCTATAATTGCTCACCATACTATGGGCAAGATTACAAGTGGAACTCTAAATATCGCTTTCATAAAAAAGCGATATTGGCGCTCCACTGTGTAATACCAGCGCACGCTAATGTGTGCTGGTATGATAAGTTAACAGCAAGAGCTAACAAGAGCACGCTTCTATAGGCTCCAATGGGAGCCTCATTCTAACCTCTCGCAGTGAAGGGGTGAGTAGCACTAAGAACTAAAAAACAACAATTAGCCTTTCTCTGGAACTGAGAAATTTTAATGGCTACACCCAGCCACTAGAATAATATGAAAGTATATAGCTAAAAGTGCACTCTAGAACAGAGCTATATTTGTAATATTGTCTCCCTATTGCAACTATAGCTCTGTTGTAGAGTGCTCTTTTAGCTATGCACTTTCACATGATTTAGCAGTGGTGCAGATGAAAACAGACTGCAATAGATTCCTATAGAAGCGTCAATTGTGTGATCCTATTTTAAAACCTTATAATGAAAATGCCTGTACTGTTAGTGACAAACACAAAAGTGTGTGTGTTACTCAGAATCAAATATTAAAATAAAAAAACAAAAGGGGGGCAGAGCGAAGAGCTGAACTGGCAGGACGCATCTTAGAGAAGCTCTTGCTCCTAATATAGATTGTATGAGTTTTTCAGGTTTTTATTTACCAGTTGGGAATGTATAGTTGATATAGTTATAAAGCAGCCCTAGAGAAATCCGGAGAAGTGTTTCAAGATCTCATTCTTAGTCTCTATGCTGTTCAGTTAAATCATGCGACTGTCTGCCTCACAACTCGGTTAATGAGCACATTGAATCGAAAGCCCCTCTGTATAAGGATGATTACTGAAGTGCAAATGTTTTAAGACATGATTGTAAACTATTTGAGGTCCATTTCTTTGGATTACACCTATTAATAACGTAATGTTTTAAAACATTTTCTACGCTATATGGCTTTCAAGATGGCGACGGAGTGCTGGAGAAACCTATTTATCATACAGAGCCCTATGATGTTAATGCGGACATCCAGGGCTATACTGTGCATGTGGAGAGTATGGGGCCTATTTATCAAGCCGTCAACCGCAAATACGCTGGAATTCCGCAGCGTAATTGTGGCGCGCCTGATTCTCCTTAGTTATCAAACCCTACAGACCGGCAAAAGTAGAATTTTGTGACGTAACATACGATCCGCCGGTCTCAGTCCGACACAGATCGATGCTTACTTCACTACAGATGTTCCGAATGCAAGTTCGGCACTATCTGACTACTTTTGCAAATTAAATTTCTAACAGGTACGCTTGGCACTATTCCGGCCCAGCATACCTGGTTTTCAATCCGCCACCCTGGAGTCGGCGGATGCCATAGGAATCAATGGGAGTCTGAAAGCAGCAAAGCTTATGTTCTCTGCTGCCCGATATACCATTGATTCCTATGGGAGAATAAAAGTTATCTTTACACCTAACACCCTAACATAAACCCCGAGTCTAAACACCCCTAATCTTCCACCCCAAAACTGACACCACCTACTTTATACTTATTAACCACTTCTGCCGGATTCGTTGAGGACATCTTGCCGCTGAAGACGTCTCCCGATAAGTGAATCTTCATGTGGTTAGTGTTAGGATTTTTTAAGGGTGTATTGGGTGGGTTTATTTTTTAGGTTAGGGCTTTGGGCCTGCAAAAGAGCTAACTGCCCTTTTAAGGGTAATGCCCATCCAAATTTTCAGGGCAATGGGGAGCTTAGGTTTTTTTAGTTAGTAATTTATTTCGGGGGTTGGTTGTGTGGGTGGTGGGTTTTACTGTTGGGGGGGTTGTTTGTATTTTTTTTTCAGGTAAAAGAGCTGATTACTTTGGGGCAATGCCCCACAAAAGGCCCTTTTAAGGGCTATTGGTGGTTTAGTTTAGGCTAGATTTTTTTTTTTTGATAGGGCTATTAGATTAGGTGTAATTAGTTTAAAGATCTGTAATTTGTTTATTATTTTCTGTAATTTAGTGGGGTTTTTTGTACTTTAGCTAATTTAATTAAATTTTTTTAATTGTTCTTAATTTAGTTAATTTATTTAATTGTAGTGTAGTGTTAGGTGTTATTGTAACTTAGGTTAGGTTTTATTTTACAGGTACTTTTGTATTTATTTTAGCTAGGTAGTTATTAAATAGTTAATAACTATTTACTAACTATTCTACCTAGTTAAAATAAATACAAACTTGCCTGTGAAATAAAAATAAACCCTAAGCTAGCTACAATGTAACTATTGGTTATATTGTAGCTAGCTTAGGGTTTATTTTATAGGTAAGTATTTAGTTTTAAATAGGAATAATTTAGTTAATGATAGTAATTTTATTTAGATTCATTTAAATAATATTTAAGTTAGGGGGTGTTAGGGTTAGGGTTAGACTTAGGTTTAGGGGTTAATACATTTAGAATAGTGGCAGCGACTTTGTGGGTGGCAAATTAGGGGTTAATAAATGTAATGTAGGTGATGGCGGTGTAGGGGGCGGCAGATTAGGGGTTAATAACATAATGTAGGTGGCGGTGGGCTCCGGGAGTGGCGGTTTAGGGGTTAATACGTTTATTTCGTTGTGGCAGGGTCCGGGAGTGGTGGTTTGGGGGTCAATAAGTTTATTTTGTTGCGGCGGGGTCCGAGAGTGGCGGTTTAGGGGCTAATATCTTTATTTGTGTTGTGGTGGGCTCCAGGAGCGGCGGTTTAGGGGTTAATAACTTTATTCGAGTTGTGGTGGGCTCTGGGAGCCGCGGTTTAGGGGTTAATAACTTTATTTGAGTTGTGGTGGGCTCTGGGAGTGGCAGTTTAGGGGTAAAACAGTATAGTATAGTGGCGGTGTTTAGTGGCAGTATACCAATAAAGCTGGGAAAAAGCCGAAGAGCAGCGAGATCGATGACTGTTAGTTAACAACAGTCCCCTGCTCATCGCCCTGTACTTGGTGCGCGGCTTTTTGACAGCTTTTTTGGTAACTTTGGAGAGTGTATTCAGGTCCGCGGCAGCGATGTTAGGCGATCTTAGGCGAGCATATTGGTGCCGACGAATGCAAGTAAGTTGACAGCTTGATAAAGAGGCCCCTATAGCTGCTCTTAACAAAGCAGGAGCATACTTACCTAACCAGTCTCAGTTGTCCGTGCAGAAGAGACACTCACAGCTTGTACAGTTATCTACCAGTTGGATCCCCAATCCTAGATGCCCCCATGTTAGGATCAGTGAGGTGAATTCTAATTGCCACAGTCTTTTGAGGGTGATAAAAGGCAAAATAGTGGAGATAAACTGCTGGAGAAGGTGCCCTTCGGATGATGAGCAGTCTAATTCCAGTGGATGTTTACAACCCTGCATTTCTCCTCTACCTATTAAAAGTAGAAGAGGAATCGGCTAGCTGTTTCTTAAATAGCAGGGCTGGTTTTTACAGCTTGTCTGACAGGTTGTTGGTTTCATCTTGTACTGACCGATCTTGAGCAATATGAAGGCTACCAGTCGGATTATAAGGATATATTCAAATGTTTGCTGACCATTTATGCTTCACCCTCTTAGTCAGAAGTTATAAATGCTCAGATGTTATTGATGGCACAGGTACCATGGAAAAACGATGGGGGCTAATGATTCTGTAGTGACTTTGGTAACTTGAGAGCTTCTCACGGCTGCGATTGCAGCTGAACTGTGTGATCTGCCTATGTGTATACTATTTATCTTAAGGTGGTTTGGGATATTATGCTTTTATTACTCGTAACACTGTTCGCATTTATTCTCTTATATTTGTTTAGGCATATTAGCTGTCTAGTAAAGCTTGCATATTATGCTCTATTAATGTATTTATGGTTATGTCCCTGCAGTACATATATTGATAATTTCCTTGGTGTCTAACTATTTATTGAAGGAAAATGTTCATGAGCTATCTAATAACAGTGGCACTGCTTATTTATCCTTAATGTTTGTCTAGGGTGTTAGACATTCAGGTCTTCACATTTAAGATATACATAAGGTTATACTTTTCACCTTAAATAACATTGATGTATCAAGATTGTTCATTGTTTAATGTTGGACCCTGGCAGGGTTGTTTATACAGCTGGTGTATTAGATTTGGGAGTGCCTATGTAGATGCTATCCCAACTATATTGGGATATATATACAACTTATTTTTTCCAATTACTGTCTGCAATTACTAAGCAATTCTTTATATAGAATGTGACTGCACTCATACACTTGTAGTTTTCATGTACAGTGATATAGTTTTATGATTGATGTGTCAAAATAAGTCATCTAGAGTTGTGGTGCTATATATATTATAGGGCAGCATTTAAATATCTGCAGATTTGTCTAGTGCAATGCTTAATTTTGCTTTAATATAGCCCACAATAGTTTCATGTTCTTATGAGCCTTGTGTTATACTACACTTTTCATTAGCACCCAGTTTTTAGTAACAGTTAGCCGAGAGAGCAATATTTTTCTCTTGTCCTGTCCTTTGATTCGCTTATTTTTACTCTTATCATGCAAAACTTATGCTCAGTTGTCAGTGGCCAGGACAGTGGGGCATAAATAGTGTATGCTGCTACATACAGGTGCCTTATTACCGTCTTAAAGATATATGGGAGGCTATTTATCAAGCTCCGAACGACCGCTGCTCCGTCTAAAGACAGCTGCTCCATATCCTGTCCACCTGCTCTGAGGCGGTGGACAGACATCGCTGAAAATCAACCCGATCCAATACGATCGGGTTGATTGACACCCCCTGCTGGCGGCCGAATGACTGCGAATCTGCAGGGGGCGGCGTTGCACCAGCAGTTCACAAGAACTGCTGGTGCAATGATAAATGCCGACAGCGTATGCTTTTGGCATTTATCAATGGGCGGCGGACATGGTTCGCTATAGCGGATCATGTCCGTCCGCACAATGATAAATGGACCCCATAATCTCTACAGTTTGTGTTTATTTGAAACAAGAATTGCCCCATTCCAAGATATCTTGTACTAAAAAGTGTTTTTAGAGAGATTGGCTATAATACTTTAAGATTTCATAATAATCTTCTCTATCTTACTTCATTCTATCACTCTATGGGGCCGAATTATCAAGCTCCGAATGGAGCTTGATGCCACTGTTATATAGACCACTGCTCCATAACTTGTCCACCTGCTCTGAGGCTACGGACATCTATCCACCCGATCCTATACGATCGGACTGATTGATATACCCTGCTAGCGGCTGATTGGCCGCAAATCTGTAGGGGACAGCATTGCACAAGCAGTTCACAAGAACTGCTTGTGCAATGATAAATGCCGACAGAGTATGCTGTCTGCCTTTATCGATGTGCGGCGGACATGATACACTACATCGTATCATGTCCGCTCGTACTTTCATAAAGCGGCCCCTATGAATTAAGTTATTATTTACCCTCTCTTCTAAAACTACATGGTCAAGTTAATTTAATAATAAGATAGAGGGACTATGATTATTATGGGGCTAAGTGATACAGTACATTATCCTGTTTGAATTTAGCTATACCTAGAATATGTCAGCTACCCACTAGATACCACACATTCAGGGATCAGTGCTGTCTACATTTCTTTCTAAACCTGCCAGTTTATGGAACCTAATTTTACTACTTTCCTCAATATTGAAAGGAAGCCTGCCCTTTACTTATGGGTCTTCTGTGAGACTAGTAGGTCTACTCCATGGGGCCAATTTATCAATGTCTGTCCGACATCATACATTGTAGCGTATCATGTCTGACAGACATCGCTGAATGCCGACAGCACATGCTGTTGGCATTTAACATTGCACAAGCAGTTCACCAAAACTGCTTGTACTGGCACTGAACAGCTAGAGGATAGCCAATAAGTGGGATTAAGATATCCTCAGTGTCACTATTGGTGAAAAGTAAGTGATATTTAATCTAACCAAAGAAATACCAATTTAGTGTACTGAAATAAATAAATAAATAATGGTGGTAAATCATAGTAGGGAGTTGCTTAATAGTAAAGACTAGCTTGATGAAAGCAGATTACAATAGTATTTACAGTTACATTTACTCTAAGGTTGCTTAATTCACTGTGCATCTACCAGCCACGTCTATTCTATACCATTCTATATTGCACTTACTCAAGAAAGGACCTAATTGTCACAGAGCTGACGCCAGGAGCCCTACTCACTTTGTAACTAACACACTGTGTTACTTGGACCCACAATCCGTTAACAAAACAAGCTACTACACGTGACGTCAGAGTCATACGTCACACCCGGAAGTCCAGCGGAACACCTGGAAGCACAACGGAGCTCTCTCCACACTGGACACCACACCAACAGAAGAGAATCAAGGGACCGTCTGTGACTAGAGCCACAATTTTACCTGTCACTAGAGCTAAGGCGGATACTAGTCTACCAGCCCACATACACGGACGATACTCCAACCATCAGGGCTGTATATTGCCCCTCCTAATGAGAGCGGATCCATTCCAGTTATAATCGAACATATTCCCTTCTGCTTCACCCCTTTCTCTAGACATAGAGAGAGCGGCTTTAAGGTACTGCACGATATTTTAGACCTTCATTTGGATATCGAGTCTTTATCCACAGTATATATATATATATATATATATATATATATATTATTATTATTATTATTTTATTTTTATTTTTTCATTTTTAGATTTAATCCTTGGACGTCCAGAGTCTTTTATGTATTTTATATGTAGCTAACAATTTTATCGGTGCAATAATTTTATCCATGAAATAAATAGTCTTTTACGTGTGATAGATAGTCTTCTGTAATTCCCCTTTGACCTATATTGTACAGTTTATAGCTTTTGTACCTTTTTATCTGCTCTAAATACTATTGTAATCTGCTTTCATCGAACTAGTCTTTAGTATTAAGAAACTCCATACTATGATTTTCCACCATTATTTATTTATTTCAGTTCACTGAATTGGTATTTCTTTGGTTAGATTAAATATCACTTAAACTATAAATTACTTTTCACCAATAGTGACACCGAGGATATCTTAATCCCACTTATTGGCTATCCCCTAGTTGTTCAGCGCCAGTACAATTTTCCCCTTTGTTCTGCTATATCACTTTGTTTGGGTGACCTTCCTGTACTAGGCTTTATAGGGGTTCCATTGCGCCTACTTTTCTCTCAATTTGTAGCTTGATAATTCGGTCCCCTTGTGTTTATTCACATGTTACAAATCATTGTTTATGCTTACATTTAAGATATGCCATTTAAGTATTTATATTATGCTATACTATTTTCAGAATTGGGTCCAAAAGTTGCTTTTTATTTATTTTTTCATTTTGGAGATTTCACTATTCGTACATCATTCGAAAAGCTTAGGATATATCTAACTTTTATTAATAAGAAAACTACATTATAAAAAGGAGGTTTTATTACTACATTCCCATGCTTTATGCAATAACATGTGTTTATACTGCCATTGATATTGCCTTATATTGTAGATTTTGTTTTCAGACTTGATACAGGTTGCTATAATCATTGTCTGTAATACTGTATTCCATTATAATGGTTTTTGTACAATCTGTAAGCCTGTAGTTATTTGGATTTGTCTTGTTTTTATCTTCTGTAATTTCTAAAAACCTAAATAAAATATTAATTTAAAAAAAAGCATGCCAAGAAAAAATGGCATTCATATGGTTAATCAGTGAAGAGGATGGATTCAGATTACAATAAGTTAAAGGGGCATAAACCCCCAAAAAATATTTCATGATTTATATAGAGCATAAGATTTTAAACAACTTTCCATTTTTTTTTAATTTTATCTAATTTCCTTTGTTCTCTTGGTATCCTTTGCTGAAAAGTATACCCGAGTAGACTCAGGAGCTGGGAGTTAGCTGCATTTCTGCCTTTTCAAGAAAGGATACCAAGAGAATGAGGCAGAATTGATAATATAACTTTTTTAAATTGTATGCTCTATATGAATTATAATTTTTTTTTGTTTTATGTTCCTTTAATGTCACAAATGTAAATTAGTGTTTTCCTTGTACAGTGAACAAATGGGTTACTTGAATAGATCTTTAGTGCATCATTAAGAGGTGTGAATGAGCTATTGTATCTGTCATTTTTGTGTGACTGCAGAGATTCTATTTTGAAAATAGATACTTTACACACATAAAGGCCTTTTTGCAAGATTTTCTGTTGAAAATGAATTAGCAGCTGTGGGCCTAAGGGATTAAATGCCTTAGCCTTCGTTCTGCTGCTCTTATTAATAATTCTATAACAACAAACAGAATAAACACGCAACACACAAGAGTTGGGTAAAGACTGCTAGGTCAACTTTATTTAACAGTAATTGTTCTTTGTTAAAGAACAAATAAACAAACAACCAATCAGTAGACGGCAATCAAACCTAACCAAAAATACCCCTGTTAAGCTAGTCTACACCCAGGCCAGAAAGGTGAAGAGGGGCAGAGCCTAGCTACCACGCCTATGTATTGACAGGTATTGTTATGTATTTTCGGCCGCTCAAGGTGGAGAAGCTTCAACAGGCCCGCACCTGCTGACGTCGCTTTCTCCACAATGGCCGTCACTCACTCTACCTGTTACCGCCAGGAGCCAGACCAACCGCCTAAGACACCCCTGGCCCCCATATGAGATGGGGGGTTTCTTGCCACCAACACTTACTCTATAAAAACTGACTATAAATTGAAATAACCAACTATAAATTTAGGTATGTATAACTGATAGCAAAGCTCTCCAGGTATTTTCCAGGAAAAGATCTAAGGCTTGGTCCTCTAAATGGATGCCATCTCTGTAATAGAATCTTTTATTCCCCGCAGTGATATTGCCATGACTGATAACAAATCCTTCAAGCTCCTTAACGACTTTACCCAACTCACGATTAATCTTTTTGCGCAAAAAGAAGGCATCCTTATGCAAGACCATGTGTCTCCAATGCAAACGTGGGATTACATTGGACCAACCAATTCTAGCACCTCAAAGCAACACTTTGATCCATCTCACATCCGAGCACATCATCGTAATTAGGTCTAAAGCTGATAGGGCCCCCAGATCATTCCCCCCCTGCATGAATCATTACAATATTAGGGCGACCCTATCTAAACACGGCGTCCTGCAGCAATCCCGGGAGGTCTGGTTAGCAGAGGCCCCTGCACCCTAGCCAGTGGATGACTGCTTGTGACGAATGGAATCCCAGCTGTGCTCCTCTAGCGCAAACCTTTGCTCTGAGCTGTGCCCAGTGGACGTAAGAGTGTCCCACTATCCATATCTTCACTGGGCTCTGCACTTATCCTGCAACAGATAAAAGGGGTTAATCCCAGAACTGGACCTCGGCAGCAAAACCAAAGCAAACCCCAAACTGTGCATGCTTCCTCGCCTGCATTCGCACTTCAGCCTCACTGCTCAGACACCGGTCTCACGTACAATCTATATCTAGCTGACTGCCATCTCCCCAGCGCCTTTATTCTTTCCTCAGACCATCCTTACTCATGCGTATGTAGCAGTCCCAATTCTGAATGAACGTGGGGCTAAATTCATCCCACTCAAACCAGATGCGGCCACAGCCCAACCAAACACTCTCCGAAACTGGAACTACGTCAGTGGACTCCCATTCACATGACAAAAAATGCATCCCTACACACTGCCTTGTTAACAGATACTCTCTCAGCTCCACCACCGGACAGATCTCCCCATCACTTGCTGCTGACAATGTCAGCTAAGCCCCTCTAGCATCCTGGTCCATCTTTGAACGTGGAATGTACAATAACACTACCTCCTCCAGTACCCTAACATGTACTCCCCCAATCTTACTCACTTTGCTTTGCAAATTATTCTATAAGAGTTTTTTTTTACCTGCTTAACCACCTATGTTATTTATATGATTAAGTGTCCGTGTGGGAGTGTTTATATAGATGAGTCGACCAGATCTGCCAAAGATAGGAACACAGAACATAAAAGCAATAAACGAACTGGCAATTTAAAAGCCCTATTGGCGAATCATTTTTTGAAAGCTGGTCATTCGATCAGCCAATTAAAATTCCAAATCATTGATCATATTGATATAGCCCGTAGAGGGGGTAACAGGGAACTTTGATTAAAACAGAGAGAATCCTTTTGGATCTATGAATTAGGATCCCTTGAACCAAAAGGCCTAAACAGAGATTGGGATTTTAGCTGTATTTTTATAACCTTAGATTTAGATGTTAAAAGCTAAGATGAATGATATAAAATATGTTAGGTTAATTCTGTTCCTTTTAGTCAGAATATGTAGCCTTAATATTTTTATTAAATATGACTTATGTATTTAATGTTATAAAATGATGTGAAATACTGATTGTATATTGTAACATTGGTAATGAAGGTGTTAATAGATAAACTGAATTGTAGTGCCACCTTGTGGTGGATAGGTATATAAGTCACATTGTTTGGTTTGCTTGGCATGGCATGAATAAGGGATAGCATCCCGAAACGTTGCTGTTCTGCTTGTCTCTAACTTTATAATAAAAGTTATTTGCTGTCACTTCAACCTTTTGATCCTATCACTTTGCTTTGCGCCACCAGCTCCCTGAGGCGTAAAGCTCCATGGAAAGCGAGTGTAAACACTGCGCGAAACAACGTTACTTTGTAAGTAGAAGCACATACCTGCAGAAGAGTCAGGGAGAATCTGTGGAGTCATTTGTGCGCAGCCTGTATGAACTAGCTGAATTCTGTGAGTTTGGTGTTGCTAAAGAGGATCAAATCAGAGACAGAATAGTCATAGGAATTGCAGATGCTGAAGTCTCACTGAAGCTACAGCTAGAGGCTGATTTAACATTAGATGGGGCTATTAGGATGGCCCGCAAGGGTGAACTGGTGAAAAAGCAAAGTGCTGATCTGAGGTCTAAGTGTATTGTGGATGAAGTGCAGCAATTCAGGAGGGCTGCTAGTTAAAGGCACAGTGTGAGCGGTAGACCAAGGGCAAAAGGCCCAGAAGTGGATGGGAGCAGCATGCCCGCTGCACACGGTGCAACCATGCCCATGATCAGAGTGTCATATGCCCTGCTAAAGACAAAAGATGTAGAAAATGTAACCGAATGGGCCATTTTGAAATGGTGTGTAAAACTGAATATATTAAGGAGATGCAGGTGGATAGCCACCAGGAGGGTTAAGAAGTGTCCTTTGTAGGGTCTATTGTTGAACGGCCTGGTTCAGATGAAGATTGGAGGGTTACTCTTACTGTAATGGGAGCCTAAGTTGCCTTTATGATTGACACAGGAGCAGACATAACTGTTATGTCCCTTGCAGCATTCATAAAACTTCCTCGACAGCTTCAGCTGGCGAAAGTTACAACAAAGAATATGGGAGTTATTGAAGAGGTTGTTGAAGCAACTGACTGGTGTGCCCCCATTGTGCCTGTTGCAAAGAAAAACGGGAAGGTACGCATCTGCGTAGACTTGAAAAGGCTGAATGAGGCAGTGAAGAGAGAGAGATATGTGCTTCCGACACTTGAAGACATAGCTCCGAAATTGGCGGGGCAAAGTTCTTCTCTACACTGGATGCTTCCAGCGGCTTCTGGCAGATACCTCTACATCCAAAGTGCTGCAAACTGACTACCTTCATTACACCGGTAGGTCGGTTTTGCTTCTGCAAACTCCCCTTTGGGATATCCTCTGCTCCTGAAATCTTTCAAAGAGAAATGAGTTCTCTCCTAAGGGACCACAAGGGCATGGCAGTCGTCATGGACGACATCTTGGTGTATGGATCTATATTGAAAGAACATGATCAGTGATTGAGCTGGGTGCTGCAGACCATTAGAGAGTCCGGGCTGAAATTAAATAAGGAGAAATGCCATTTTAGGAAAGCTGAGTTATGTTACTTTGGGCATATCATCAATGGGGATGGCATCAAGCCGGACCCCGATAAAATCTGTGCTATCCGTATCAGCAATTTGGTTTATCTGGCATGATTGCTGATACGGATTGTAAAAGACAAGAGGTTTTCCTTCATTTTGGGGATCCATCCAGCAGTGATCTAATCCAGGACCGCTATAGAGAGACAGCTGGGACTTCATAGAGCATTTTCGGTGTAAGTAATAAGTGAACACCTTAAATTTTGGCTCTCTTCCTGTCTGTTCATTTGGATCTCATCTCGTTACAGCTCCGGTTAAAATACCACTAACTTCCAGCTGACGTGGATCTTCCTTGGTTTCCAATGGGATCTTTGTTCTCTATCTCAAATTAACCATTTGTGATAGTGATTGTCTCATTGTTGTTTTATTGTTATTTCTTTTATGCAATTTTATTTTGAGGTTTTTAGGGATTTTTATTGATACTACATTGTCAAACGCCTGATCAGAGTGTCTTTTAAATTTTGTTTTAAAAAATATTTCTGTGCACGATTAAGATTGTAATAAAATTTGTTTATTTTTTACTTGCACCATTACTCTTGTTCATCCTTAAGCGCATCCCATAATCAACTACCCAGTTTTCACATTTTTGCAAGGAATTATCATTTCCATTTGCACCAAGGTAATTTATTGTTTATACTATACAATAATTAGAACCTCTGCATTACCAATTTTAGCTACACGTTAGCGCCAAGGGTTATTATAGTAATATCCTTATTACTATTGTATGATTGCTGTTCCAGGACCGCATTGTTATTCCTGTTAGCATGCGGCAAGAGATGTTAAGCAGGATTCATAATGACCACTTGGGCATTACAAAGTGCAGAGAAAGGGCAGCTATGGCAGTACGGTGGCCTGGGATCAGTTCCAACATTGCAAGCCATGTGTCAAAATGTGCCTTTTGCCGGGAACGCCTGCCTACTCAGAGAAGGGAGCCCTTGATTTCTACTCCGCTGCCTGCAGGCCCGTGGCAGAAAATAGCTGCTGATTTATGCAAACTGCACGAGAAAAAGTACCTAGTCGTGATTGACTTCTATTTGTCAGGGTTTTTCCCTATTTTGTTTGCCATGTGCTGCTGACAGCCATTTTACTCACCTCTCTTGCTGACTTTGGTGCATTGTGGGGGATGCTGCTCATTTCCTGCACTTCCTTTTATGGCCAGACTAGTGTGCATCATCTGTGGGAGACAGGATGCAGTCTCAGAATTGTGATGTCATCACTTATTATTTAAAGGGCCTCTGTTCAGTATGCTTTGCCTTTGCGTTGTCTCACCTGTTTGTGAGAGTTCCTGTGTATTACCTGGCTGTCTGACATCCTTCCTGGTTCCTGATCCCTGGCTTGTTCCTGACTCTGCTGTTTTCCTTGTTCCTGAT
Source organism: Bombina bombina (assembly GCF_027579735.1). NCBI lineage: Eukaryota > Metazoa > Chordata > Amphibia > Anura > Bombinatoridae > Bombina > Bombina bombina. The sequence continues at coordinate 231,093,718 of NC_069500.1, read as the reverse complement.
TCCGGCTCATCTGACTATTTGCTCTGGTTTTGACTCCTGGCTTTTTTATTTGACTTGTGGACTTTTTATTATTTTTTTGTTATTAATAAAGGTGTGATTATTTTTGCACTTCTCGTCTCAGTCTGATTCCTGGCACCCTGACACTATTCCAGGTATTTGGAGATTGGACCCTTGAATGAAATCACAAGTCAAGCCGTTATCACTCGTCTCAACAGCTTGTTCGCCCAGTGGGGCATACCAATGGAGTTAGTGAGTGATAACGGAATGCAGTTTGCTTCCACAGAGTTCAGTTCTTTCAGCAGAGAATATGATTTTGTCCATTCCACGTCAAGTCCACATTACCTGCAGGCCAATGGAATGGCTTAAAGGGCAGTTCAAACAACAAAGTTCATTTTGAAGCAATCTGAGCCGTACCTGGCCGTCTTGTCCTATAGGGCAACTCCCATTCAAGCCATGGGTTTTAGCCCGGCACAGCTAATGCCAGGACGTCAGATTTGCACCACCTTACCCTCTGTGGGTGTCTTCCAGCCAACTAGCTCTATTCCTCATGACGTGGTCCTTAGGAGGGATGAAGAGGCAAAAAGGGGCTATCGATTCTTCTACGACAGGAGACACTCTGTGAGGCCCTTGCAGGAGCTGAATGTGGGGCAAAGTGTCAGAATTAAACTGGATGATGAGAAGAAATGGAAGACGGCTGATATGGTAATTGGACGCTCTCCAGAACCAAGTTCTTATGTAGTCCTTACTGATGGAGGGACAGTCACACGTCGAAATCGGAAACATCTTCAGCCTGTACCTGAGAGTTTGGAATTGGATGCCTCAGTACCACGGCCGGTGGGATCCCCTGTTTTAAGAGGGGTGCCTTCCCCTCAGCAAGATCACAGCGGGGATACGTCTTTGCCTCCAGCAGACTCTCAAAGTCCCCCCCAACATTAAAACCCATCACCCAACCAACCCCCCCAAAATAAAAAAAACTAACTCTAAAAAAACCTAAGCTACCCATTGCCCCTAAAGGGGCATTTGTATGGGCATTGCCCTTAAAAAGGCATTTAGCTCTTTTGCATTGCCCTTAAAAGGGCATTTAGCTCTTTTTCAAAGCCCAAAGCCCTAATCTATAAAAAAAACACCCCCCCCCCAAAAAAACTAACACTAACCCCAGAAGATCTACTCACGGTTTCTGAAGTCCAGACATCCATCTCCATCCAGGTACGGGTAAGGTCTTCATCAAGGCGGAGAGGTCTTCATCCATCCCAGGGGCATCTTCTATCTCCATCCTGGTGACGCGGTGCCATCCTGGAAGCTAATCCCATCCTGCATGCAGCGTCCTCTTCATACGGTCACCGTTGTGCACTGAAGTTGAATGCAAGGTAGCAGTTTCAAATTGGCGTACCTTGCATTCCTATTGGCTGATTTGATTCTTGAAATTAAAAGCAGCCATGCTTTGAACAGTAGTCCACCTCTCCCCAACATCGTCACCACTAAATAAAGTTATTAACCCCTAAACCTCCACCACTAAATAAACCTATTAACCCCTGAACTCAACACCCCCCTAACTTTAAATTAAAATTACAATATAACTCTATTTAAATAAATAAAAACTTACCTGTGAAATAAATATAAACCTAACATTAAACTATTAATTAACCTAACATATCTATTCTAATAAAATAAAAAAAACTACAAATTAAAATATCTAAATTACAAATTTTAAAAAACCTAACACTACGAAAAATTAAAAAATCTAAGTTTACCAAAAATAATTAACACTAAAATCACAAAAAATAAAAAAAACTAAGATTACAAAGAAATTAAACGAAATTATCAAAAATAAAAACAATTACACATAATCTACAGCCAATAGGATTTCAGTAGCTCTCATTCTATTGGCTGATTTGAATTTAAAGAATAAAATCAGCCAATAGGAATGCAAGGTATGCCATTTTGAAATGGGTGCCTTTCATTCATCTTCAGTGTACGGCGGCGACTATATGAAGAGGACGCTCTGCGCAGGATGGGATCAGCTTCCAGGATGGCTCTGCTCCGTGCCGCCGGGATGAAGATAGAAGACGCCCCCGGGATGGATGAAGACCTCGCGGCCTGGATGGAGATGGATGTCCAGACTTCAGAAACCGTTTTTTTTTTTTTTTTTTTTTTTTTTAGATTGGGGCTTTGGGCTTTGAAAAAGCGCTAAATGCCCTTTTAAGGGCAATGCCCTTTTAAGGGCAATGCTGATCGGAACAGCCAATAGAATGCAAGCTCAATCTGATTGACTGATTGGTTCAGCCAATCCGATTGAACTTGAATCTGATTGGCTGATTCAATCAGCCAATCAGATTTTTCCTACCTTAATTCCGATTGGCTGATCAGCCAATCGGAATTCGAGGGACACCATCTTGGATGACATCACTTAAAGGAACCTTCATTCGTCGGTAGAAGAGGATGTTCCGCGCTGGAGGTCTTGAAGATGGGGCCGCTCCTTGTCGGATGGATGAAGATAGAAGATGCCGCTTGGATGAAGATGTTTGCCGGTCCGGATGTCCTCTTCTGCCCGGATAGGATGAAGACTTCTGACGCTGCAGATGTCTTCTTTTGGTCCATCGCTGCTCGGCTGAGTGAAGACGACTCAAGGTAGGGAGATCTTCAGGGGGGTAGTGTTAGGTTTATTTAAGGGGGGTTTGGGTTAGAGTAGGGATATGTGGGTGGTGGGTTGTAATGTTGGGGGGTGGTATCGTTTTTTTTTTACAGGCAAAAGAACTGATTTCTTTGGGGCATGCCCCGCAAAAAGCCCTTTTAAGGGCTGGTAAGGTAATAGAGCTGTTAACTTTTTAAATTTAGATTAGAGTAGGGGATTTTTTATTTTGGGGGGCTTTGTTATTTTATTAGGGGGCTTAGAGTAGGTGTAATTAGCTTAAAATTCTTGTAATCTTTTTTTGTTTGTAATTTAGTGTTTGTTTGTTTTTGTAATTTAGTTTAGTTTATTTAATTGTAGGTACTTGTAGTTAATTGATTTAATTTATTTATTGATAGTGTAGTGTTAGGTTTAATTGTAACTTAGGTTAGGATTTATTTTACAGGTAATTTTGTAATTATTTTAACTAGGTAGCTATTAAATAGTAAATAACTATTTAATAGCTATTGTACCTAGTTAAAATAAATACAAAGTTGCCTGTAAAATAAATATAAATCCTAAAATAGCTACAATATAATTATTCGTTATATTGTAGCTATATTAGGGTTTATTTTACAGGTAAGTATTTAGTTTTAAATAGGAAAACTTTAGTTAATAATATTTAATTTATTTTGTTAGATAATACAGGGAGTGCAGAATTATTAGGCAACATCATCCTCTTTATGCATGTTGTCTTACTCCAAGCTGTATAGGCTCGAAAGCCTACTACCAATTAAGCATATTAGGTGATGTGCATCTCTGTAATGAGAAGGGGTGTGGTCTAATGACATCAACACCCTATATCAAGTGTGCATAATTATTAGGCAACTTCCTTTCCTTTGGCAAAATGGGTCAAAAGAAAGACTTGACAGGCTCAGAAAAGTAAAAAATAGTGAGATATCTTGCAGAGGGATGCAGCACTCTTAAATTTGCAAAGTTTCTGAAGCGTGATCATCGAACAATCAAGCGTTTCATTCAAAATAGTCAACAGGGTCGCAAGAAGCGTGTGGAAAAACCAATGCGCAAAATAACTGCCCATGAACTGAGAAAAGTCAAGCGTGCAGCTGCCAAGATGCCACTTGCCACCAGTTTGACCATATTTCAGAGCTGCAACATCACTGGAGTGCCCAAAAGCACAAGGTGTGCAATACTCAGAGACATGGCCAAGGTAAGAAAGGCTGAAAGACGACCACCACTGAACAAGACACACAAGCTGAAACGTCAAGACTGGGCCAAGAAATATCTCAAGATTTCTGATTTTTCTAAGGTTTTATGGACTGATGAAATGAGAGTGAGTCTTGATGGGCCAGATGGATGGGCCCGTGGCTGGATTGGTAAAGGGCAGAGAGCTCCAGTCCGACTCAGACGCCAGCAAGGTGGAGGTGGAGTACTGGTTTGGGCTGGTATCATCAAAGATGAGCTTGTGGGGCCTTTTCGGGTTGAGGATGGAGTCAAGCTCAACTCCCAGTCCTACTGCCAGTTTCTGGAAGACACCTTCTTCAAGCAGTGGTACAGGAAGGAGTCTGCATCCTTCAAGAAAAACATGATTTTCATGCAGGACAATGCTCCATCACACGCGTCCAAGTACTCCACAGCGTGGCTGGCAAGAAAGGGTATAAAAGAAGAAAATCTAATGACATGGCCTCCTTGTTCACCTGATCTGAACCCCATTGAGAACCTGTGGTCCATCATCAAACGTGAGATTTACAAGGAGGGAAAACAGTACACCTCTCTGAACAGTGTCTGGGAGGCTGTGGTTGCTGCTGCACGCAATGTTGATGGTGAACAGATGAAAACACTGACAGAATCCATGGATGGCAGGCTTTTGAGTGTCCTTGCAAAGAAAGGTGGCTATATTGGTCACTGATTTGTTTTTGTTTTGTTTTTGAATGTCAGAAATGTATATTTGTGAATGTTGAGATGTTATATTGGTTTCACTGGTAAAAATAAATAATTGAAATGGGTATATATTTGTTTTTTGTTAAGTTTCCTAATAATTATGGACAGTAATAGTCACCTGCACACACAGATATCCCCCTAAAATAGCTATAACTAAAAACAAACTAAAAACTACTTCCAAAAATATTCAGCTTTAATATTAATGAGTTTTTGGGTTCATTGAGAACATGGTTGTTGTTCAATAATAAAATTAATCCTCAAAAATACAACTTGCCTAATAATTCTGCACTCCCTGTAATTATATTTAACTTAGGGGGGTGTTAGGGTTAGGGTTAGACTTAGCTTTAGGGGTTAATACATTTATTAGAGTAGCGGTGAGGTCCGGTCGGCAGATTAGGGGTTAATACTTGAAGTTAGGTGTCGCCGAAGTTAGGGAGGGCAGATTAGGGGTTAATACTATTTATTATAGGGTTTTTGAGGCAGGAGTGCGGCAGTTTAGGGGTTAATACATTTATTATAGTGGCGGCGAGGTCCGGTCGGCAGATTAGGGGTTAATAAGTGTATGTAAGGTAGCGGCGACGTTCGGGGGCAGATTAGGGGTTAATAAATATACTATAGGGGTCGGCGGTGTTGTGGGCAGCAGATTAGGGGTACATAGCTATAATGTAGGTTGTGGCGGTGTCCGGAGCGGCAGATTAGGGGTTAATAATAAAATGCAGGGGTCAGCAATAGCGGGGGCGGCAGATTAGGGGTTAATAAGTGTAAGGTTAGGGGTGTTTAGACTCGGGGTTCATGTTAGGGTGTTAGGTGCAGACTTAGAAAGTGTTTCCCCATAGGAAACAATGGGGCTGCGTTGGGAGCTTAACGCTGCTTTTTTGCAGGTGTTAGGTTTTTTTTCATCCCAAAATGCCCAATTGTTTCCTATGGGGGAATCATGCACAAGCACGTTTTCCTAGCTTACCGCTACCGTAAGCAACGCTGGTATTGAGAGTTGAAGTGGCGGCAAATATGCCTCTACGCTCCCTTTTTGGAGCCTAACGCAGCCCTTCAGAGAACTCTCAATACCAGCGTTATTTAAAAGGTGCGGGGGGAAAAAAACATGCGTAGCTAACGCACCCCTTTGGCCGCAAAACTCTAAATCTAGCCGTTAGTGTTTTATATTTTTCGTGATTTTAGTGTTATTTTTGATAAACTCAGATTTTTTTTACATTTTTGTAGGATTTTTTTTTTTTTTTTTAGTTGTAATTTAGATTTTTTTTTTTTTCGTAGTGTTAGTTTTTTTACATTTTAAATTTAGGTAGTTTTTTTTTTATTTTATTAGAATAGTTATGTTAGGTTAATTATTAGTTTAATGTTAGGTTTATATACATTTCACAGGTAAGTTTTTATTTATTTAAATAGAGTTATATTGTAATTTTAATTTAAAGATAGAAGGGTGTTAGGTTTAGGGGTTAATAGTTTAATTTAGGATTTTGCGGTGTGGGAGGCTGGCGATTTAGGGGTTAAATGGGTTATTTAGTGGCGGAGATGTGTGAGGCGGAGGTTTAGGGGTTAATAACTTTATTTATTGCCGGCGATGCCGGGGTGCGGGGGAATATGAGTTAATAACTTAATTATAGTGGCAGCGATATCGGGGAGCAGCAGAATAGAGGTTAATAGCTTTATTATAGTGGTGGTTCTGAAAGAGAAGGACAATCTCTATCGGGGCCAGTTTTCAGTGATCTTCTTGATTCATGGTCAACATCTGGAGTATTATTTCATGTGTAGATTTGTCGTTTTCCAATTGGCCGGGATGAGGCTTTTAGCGCAAGCTAACATTAAGACCAGAAGGGATTTTTTGGGTTTGTTTTGGATTTTGGTTGTAAAATGAAATAGGAGTGTTTCGGGTGTTTTAGGTAATTTTAGTTCTTAGATCTCATTCATATCTGACCATATTGCTTTCCAGTATTCTAGTAACAAGCAATCCCACCATATATGTATGAGGGGTCCTTCAGCTCTGCATCCTTTCCAGCATTTGCCTGTTGTTGTGGGGTAAATTTGTTTCTGGCTGGCGTAAGATACCACCTTCTCATCAATTTATAGTGTGATTCTTGTGTGTGGGCTGAAACTGATACACATTTTCCTATTTTAAAAATACATCTCCATTCTTTTACTGTGAAGGTAGTACCCAATTCCTTTTGCCATTGGGTAGTGCATGTTGAGAGAGTCTTCTCCAATGGTGTCAGTAGGGTCTTATAGATTATGGAAATTAGGTGTTTAGGTATGTGTGACATGGTACATAGGTTCTTAAATAGGGTGACATCTCTGAGGAAGTGTTGTTTGTGCTTGTCAGTACAAAGTGTTTAGTTTGTGTATAAGTGAACCATGATGCTGTGAGTATAGGGAGATCATCCTGTAGTTCTTGTGGTGTTTTGAGTCTCCATGTAGTTAGTATTTTGTTAATACAGTTTATTGGGAAGGTCATTGAGTTCTGCGTTGAGTTGGTGTACAATGGAAGTTCCTGGTTTCCAGATATTGGTGTCAGTGGTGAGAATGGAGTGGATATATGGGAGCTTGTATGTGTTATTTTATCCCATTCTGTGAATAATTATTCCAGGAGTGGAAAGTCAGAGATGCTGGTAGGTCTGTGTTGTTTATTTGTCCATAATAATGTGGCTAGGTCCTTTGTTTTGAGGACCATGATATCTATTTGTTTCCATGCTTTAGGTAGCTCATTGTGGCACCACTAAACTGCACTTTGAAGTAGTATGGCTCGTCTATATAATTGGATATTAGGTATACCCAAGCCTCCATTCTCCCGAGGAAGATAGTGTGTGTCTACTTACCCTTTGTTTGATGCCTTTCCATATGTAGTCTTCTATAAGATGTTGAAGGGAAGGTAAAGATGCTGATCGGAACAGCCAATAGAATGCGAGCTCAATCTGATTGGCTGATTGAACTTGATTCTGATTGGCTGATTCCATCAGCCAATCAGAATTTTCCTACCTTAATTCCGATTGGCTGATAGAATCCTATAAGCCAATCGGAATTCGAGGGACGCCATCTTGGATGACGTCCCTTAACGGAACCTTCATTCGTCGGGAAGTCGTTGTCGGAAGAAGATGGGTCCGCGCTGGATGTCTTCACGATGGAGCCGATCCTCGTCGGATGATGGATGTCTAGCCCCCGTTTGGGTTGGATGAAGATATCGGAGTCAGGACGGATCGGTGTGATACCCGGTGAGGTGAAGACAAGGTAGGAAGATCTTCAGGGGCTTAGTGTTAGGTTTATTTAAGGGGGGTTTGGGTTAGATTAGGGGTATGTGGGTGGTGGGTTGTAATGTTGGGGGGGGTATTGTATGTGTTTTTTTACAGGAAAATGAGCTGAATTTCTTGGGCATGCCCCGCAAAGGGCCCTGTTCATGGCTGGTAAGGTAAAAGAGCTTTGAATTTTTGTAATTTAGAATAGGGTAGGGCATTTTTTATTTTGGGGGGCTTTGTTATTTTATTAGGGGGCTTAGAGTAGGTGTAATTAGTTTAAAATTGTTGTAATATTTTTCTTATGTTTGTAAATATTTTTTTATTTTTTGTAACTTAGTTCTTTTTTATTTTTTGTACTTTAGTTAGTTTATTTAATTGTATTTATTTGTAGATATTGTATTAAAACCATTTATTGATAGTGTAGTGTTAGGTGTAATTGTAGGTATTTTATTTAATTTATTTATTGATAGTGTAGTGTTAGGTTTAATTGTAACTTAGGTTAGGATTTATTTTACAGGTAGATTTGTAATTATTTTAACTATTTTAGCTATTAAATAGTTCTTAACTATTTAATAGCTATTGTACCTGGTTAAAATAAATACAAAGTTACCTGTAAAATAAATATAAATCCTAAAATAGCTATAATATAATTATAATTTATATTGTAGCTATATTAGGATTTATTTTACAGGTAAGTATTTAGCTTTAAATAGGAATAATTTATTTAATAAGAGTTAATTATTTTTGTTAGATTTAAATTTAGTGTTAGGGTTAGACTTAGCTTTAGGGGTTAATACATTTATTAGAATAGCGGTGAGCTCCAGTCGGCAGATTAGGGGTTAATGTTTGAAGTTAGGTGTCGGCGATGTTAGGGAGGGCAGATTAGGGGTTAATACTATTTATTATAGGGTTAGTGAGGCGGATTAGGGGTTAATAACTTTATTATAATAGCGGTGCGGTCCGCTCGGCAGATTAGGGGTTAATAAGTGTAGGCAGGTGGAGGCGACGTTGTGGGGGGCAGGTTAGGGGTTAATAAATATAATATAAGGGTCGGCGGTGTTAGGGGCAGCAGATTAGGGGTACATAAGTATAACGTAGGTGGCGGTCGGCAGATTAGGGGTTAAAAAAATGTGATCGAGTGGTGGCGATGTGGGGGGACCTCGGTTTAGGGGTGCATAGGTAGTTTATGGGTGTTAGTGTACTTTAGAGCACAGTAGTTAAGAGCTTTATAAACCGGCGTTAGCCCAGAAAGCTCTTAACTACTGACTTTTTCTGCGGCTGGAGTTTTGTCGTTAGATTTCTAACGCTCACTTCAGACACGACTCTAAATACCGGAGTTAGAAAGATCCTATTGAAAAGATAGGATACGCAATTGACGTAAGGGGATCTGCGGTATGGAAAAGTCGCGGCTGAAAAGTGAGCGTTAGACCCTTTCCTGACTGACTCCAAATACCGGCAGTAGCCTAAAACCAGCGTTAGGAGCCTCTAACGCTGGTTTTCACGGCTACCGCCAAACTCTAAATCTAGGCCTATATCAGTTAGAGTTAATTAAAGATCATCGGCATACATTGCTATTTTATTTTCAGACGTCCCTGTCCATATGCCTTTTATTTGGGGGTTTTGTCTTATATTGCTGGCCAATGCTTCAATAGATATAGCAAATAGTGCTGGGGCACCCTTATCTAGTCCCATTGGTGATGTAAAATGTGTCTGATAGTATATTATTAACTTTCATTTGGGCATTGGGATTGGAATAAAGGGCAAAGCCCAAATTTAAAAAAAAATCCCCAAATCCTTTTTTTATGGTTTCTCTGAGAAATAATGCAACACTGTTTTTAATTACTTTTCCTAGAACAAGAAAGTATGGTTGAGATAGACCTGTAGTTCAAGTCTGTACAACAACAAAGTTGTGGTACTATTAGAGAAAAAAAAAGCCTGTTTGTGCAGGTCAGTGAATAAGCTTGTTAAAGACTAACTAGTGCATTTGAATTGGTCAATTTTGGAGTTCAGCCTGTTTACCCTCCTTTTCCTCCTGGTTATGGGTTTTCATTTGGTAAACCAATTTTTCCTGGAATGCCCACATTGTCTGTATCCCATCTCCTACCACCTGTAACCACCTTTATAAGCTCAGACTCAGGTTCTCCTTACAACTGGTCCCAACATTGTGAGGCTATGGGATGTGTGACAAGTTTTTTTGTATATGAAAATAAATTATAAATAATATCCATTACTCTCAGACAGTGGTAGTGGAAATAAAATTAAATTTTACTTTAAAAAATAAATAAAAATAAAACCAACAACAGTTTTTCCAAAAATACATTCTTAGAATGCTTTCAGTTAATTAGTCATAAAAAATTAATTCAACATATTTTGTATCATGTGCTTCCTTAAAGCACACTATAGTTATAGACAGACAGATAGATAAATAGATGAATAAATAGGAGGGGGAGGTTAGTGGAGTGAGAAATATGCTCTATTCTAGACATACACATATTCTAGTATTTTACTCTGCTGAAAAAAAGAAATGAATGACATCTTGTAAAGGGCAAATTATAAATGCCTAAGGAAATAGAGGAAAGGGTTCCTTTTATATAAGAAAAAAATGTTAAAGTATGGGGAACAAAATTGACATTCATTTGTGTGTTTCAGTGCTTTTTACAGCCTATTCCTAAATACCAGGAAATGCTATCATACTATTTTCCATCTCCAGTGCCAAACACATGCTTGCAATGGTCTTAGCAGCCGCAATAGTGAACAGTATAGGAGAACTGCAGCTTTGAAGAGCTGTGTTTAACGTCATTGATGGGAAGCTAGCACATAGCAACAATACATTTGTACACTTCTTTATTTTTTTAATGATGGACTATTTCGTATGTGTCTCATTTTTAAAATTTATTTTTGCAAACTTTACAGTTCTTTATCCTGCACACTCCAGTACTTTGTTATTTATTTTAAATTAACGTCAGACTGTGTGTATTAATGCAACAGTGTGATTTTCACAGTCAATGTAGCATAATAGGCATCCGAAAATATTACTTTGATATATCTGACTACTTTAGTTTGTTTGTATTCCAGGGGAAATGAAGCAAAGAAAATAAGCACGATAAACCTGTACACAATCCCCTAGAGGCCTATTTATCATATGTCTGTCGGACCTGATGCGACAGTGCGGATCAGGTCCGACAGACATCGCTGAATGCGGAGAGCAATACGCTCTCCGTATTCAGCATTGCACCAGCAGCTCACAAGAGCTGCTGGTGCAAAGCCGCCCCCTGCAGACTCGTGGCCAATCGGCCACCAGCGGGGGGTGTCAATCAACCCGATCGTACTCGATCGGGTTGAATTCCGGCAATTCCTGTCTGCCTCATCAGAGCAGGCGGACAGGGTTATGGAGCAGCGGTCTTTAGACCATCTTCTTCCAGCCGACGCGGATCCATCCTCTTCAACCGATTCTATCAGCCAATCGGAATTAAGGTAGGAAAAATCTGATTGGCTGATCCAATCAGCCAATCAGATTGAGCTCGCATTCTATTGGCTGATCGGATTGAACTTGAATCTGATTGGCTGATTTTTTATCCGGTCGGCAGACTAGGGGTTAATAAGTGTAGGTAAGGTAGCGGCGACGTTGGGGGGCAGATTAGGGGCTAATTAATATAATATAGGGGTCGGCGATGTTAGGGGAAGCAGATTAGGGGTTCATAGGGATAATGTAGGTTGCAGCGTTGTCCGGAGCGGCAGATTAGGGGTTAATAATATAATGCAGGTGTCAGCGATAGCGGGGCGGCAGATTAGGGGTTAATGAGTGTAAGGTTAGGGGTGTTTAGACTCGGAGTTCATGTTAGGGTGTTAGGTGCAGACTTAGAAAGTGTTTCCCCATAGGAAACAATGGGGCTGTGTTGGGAGCTTAACGCTGCTTTTTTGCAGGTGTTAGGTTTTTTTTCATCCCAAACTGCCCCATTGTTTCCTATGGGGGAATCGTGCACGAGCACGTTTTGCCAGCTTACCGCTACCGTAAGCAACGCTGGTATTGAGGGTTGAAGTGGCGGTTCGGCTCAACGCACCCTTTTAGGAGCCTTTTTGGAGCCTAACTCAGCCCCTCAGACAACTCTAAATACCAGCGTTGTCTTAAGGGTGCTTTGGGAAAAAAAGCTGCGTTAGCTACGTGGGTCTTTACCGACAAAACTCTAAATCTAGCCGTAACTTTGCTGCATTCTTTGTATTTGTTTAAAAAAGTTAACTAAGCAGGCCCTTTAACAAAAAAATACACGAGCAAAGGCAATGTGGGAAAAAGTTCTAAGTATTAAGCTTTGGTTTACAGACAAATATAAGATAAGGAAACATTTTTGTGTGTATCTGATATTGCTTGCAAGCTCAACCCATTTTAATAGGTTTTGGTTTAAAAACACAAAGCCAGCCAATTCATATACACAAATAAGCCTGAAAAAACTATTTCTCACACATTTGTCACGCTGTAACTGGTTTAACAAGTGATTCTAAATACATTCAGGGAAAAACAAGTTTACAGTATACTGTCCCTTTAAAGGCTTCTCTGCAATGTCATTGTTAGTTTATTGGTTTTTGTGTCACCCAAGAGGTATGCAAGCTTCACTTTTATTTTTGTTAACCCTAGTCCCATTAAAAAAAAAAAAAAATATGCAGCTGCTTGCTTGTAGGAGTAGCTATTACATAAGGGTCGATTTATCAAGCTACGGCGGACAGGGGTGTACATATGCTCCCCTGTCTGATGCAGCTTTCCTCTGGCAGACTGAATTCCACTGGTGGAATTCAGCATTGCACAAGAACCCTATTTCGCACTGTTGTGCAATGCCGCCCCCTGCCCGCGCACAGCCAATCATGAGTGGACAGGAGCTGTCAATCTCCCTGGTCAGACAAGATGGCCGCTGCTTCAAAAATATGAGAACAAGAGAATCTGCAGTCGAAGGAAGGAGAAGGCAGACAAAGCCTTTGCTAAATCGACCCCTTAAACTTTATTTTAGTATAAAACACTATACAACTACTCCTTTTCTATCTTAAAGACGTTCCCTATATGAAATAGAAGACAAATGTATTTATGTTAAGAATTGCATAAAACATTTTTTTGGCTAGACACTTGTGCAACTTGTATATAATAGACAGACTATAACCTTCTCATTGATGTAATCATTAGCCCCACCACCAAGGTTACCATTTTCATTAGTTACATTATTCACAGCACCATAAAACCACCTCCAGCTATAAGGATTTGCATGCCGCACCCTACCACAATGAATTGGCTTCCATTGCCTTAGCACACTGATAACAATTTTTTCTCACTATAATTACACCAACTAAAATCTGTCTTATTGGTATATTGCTGAAAGAGAGTCTCGAGGACTTAAAGAGCTACTATAGTCAAAAAATGACATGCTCTAATTCATAATAAATCAGAGAATGTAATGTTCCGACTATTATGGCCTTTTAAGCATTTCTTCATATTACACAGGTATTATAAATAACATTACACACAATGCAACATGTTCTTGATGTAGTAGCTTGGGGCTAACATAAGGGTTGCCCATATCCTACTGTTTAAAAAGAAAACCTTTAAAACAGATGTGTTTACTACCAAACTTAAATTCACAGTCTACTCCAGTTTTGTTATTGTTTAAAGATAGATAATCCATTTATTACCCATTCCCCAGTTTTGCATAAGCAATACTGTTATTTTATAATACTTTTTACCTCTGTGATTATCTTGTATCTAAGCCTCTGCACACTGCCCCTTTATTTAAGTTATTTAGACAGACTTGCATCTTAGCCAATCAGTGCTGACTCTTAGGTAACTCAGCAGGAGTTGTTATCTATATGGCACACATGAACTAGAACTCTCTAGCTGTAAAAAAAACTGTCAAAATGCCCTGAGATAAGAGGTCTCCTTCAAAGGCTTAGACTTTATAATATGAGTCTACCTATAAAGAGGACAAAGCAAATTTGCTGATAAAAATAAATTGGAAAGTTGTTTAAAATTGCTTGCCCTATCTGAATGAATGAAAGTTTAGTTTTGACTAGACTGTCTCTCTAATGTCATTGACATATTTGTGATTAAGCAGGGAAAACTATAAATAGTTATACATAGACAGCCCTTGCTTTACAGTACTAATTCTAGTAAGAATATATTGAAACCATATGGCTGAAGACCATATGGTCATATGCAATTTATTATTATTATTATCAGGTATTTGTAGAGCGCCAACAGATTTTGCAGCGCCATAAACATAGGCGGTATACAAGTTAACATTTATAGGGGGTCAAATGGGTAGAGGTCACTGCCGAGTGTTGCACACAGTTGTAATCAGCTCTTATGCGGGTGATCTACAAACAGCTGGGCTCATAGGCTTACATGCTAAGAGGTTCAAGGGGATAGCAGTGGAGTTAGGAAAGGTAAGTGTAGGTTGTATGCATCCCTGAATAATACAGTCTTTAGGGAGCACTTGAAGCTTTCAAAACTAGGGGAGAGTGTTGTGGAGCGAGGCAGAGAGTTCCACAAGATGGGGGCCAGTCTGGAGAAGTCTGTGAGGAGGTAACAAGACAGGAGGAGAGTAGGAGATTGTAGGCAGAGTGAAAAGGTTAGGAGGGAGAGTATCTGGAGACAAGGTCTGATATGTAGGGAGGAGCAGTGCAATTGAAGGCTTTGTATGTCAGAGTGAGAATGTTATGTTTAAGCCTGGAGGCAAGAGGAAGCCAGTGAAGGTATTGGCAGAGAGGTGCAGCAGATGAAGAGCGACGTGTAAGGAAGATAAACTTGGCAGAGGCATTATTTATAGATTGTAAAGGAGCTAGGCGGCAGCTAGGGAGACCAGAGAGGATGGAGTTGTAGTAATTGAAACAGGAAAGGATGAGAGAGTGGATTAGAACCTTAGTTGTGTTTCGTGAAAGGAAACGTCTAATTTTAGAGATGTTTTTAAGGTGGAAGCGGCAGGCTTTTGCCAAGGACTGAATGTGAGGAGTGAAAGAAAGATCTGAGTCAAGTGTGACTCCAAGATATCGAGCATGTAGGGTAGGGTGTTGGAGTTATCAACAGTTATAGAGAAGTTGGGGGTGGAGATTTTTGAAGAAGGGGGAAAATAAGGAGTTCAGTTTTGGAGAGATTTAGCTTAAGGTAGTGAGAGGATATCCAAGATGAGATATGAAAAAGACAGTTAGTGACACGGGTTTGCAAGGAAGAAGCTATGTCTGGTGCAGAGAGGTAGATTTGGGTGTCATCGGCATACAAATGGTATTGAAACCCATGGGACTTTATAAAGGAACCTAAAGATGATGTGTAGGTTGAGAAGAGAAGGGGACCAAGGACAGAGCCTTGCGGTACCCCAGCAGAAAGTGGTAACCGGGCAGAGGATGTTCCAGAGAAGGCTACACTAAACGTACGGTTAGACAGATAGGAAGAGAACCACGAAAGAGCTGTGTCGCAAATGCCGAAGGATTGGAGGGTTTGGAGCAGAAGAGGGTGGTCAACAGTATCAAAGGCTGCAGACAGATCAAGGAGGATAAGCAGAGAGAAGTGACCTTTGCAATTTGCTGTAAGTAGGTCGTTGGTAACCTTAACAATTGCTGTCTCAGTGGAGTGGTGGGGGCAAAATCCAGATTGCAGTGGGTCAAGGAGGGAGTTTAGTATAAGGAAATGGGATAGACGTACATAGACTAGCTTTTCGAGAAGCTTCGAGGCAAGAGGGAGTAGGGAAATAGGGTGGTAGTTGGATGGGGCAAAAGAGATAAATTTATGGTTATGTGGGTTTTGGATGATAGTGAGGTTTTGAGGGGGTTTGAGACCGGTAGCATGTTAAGAGCTGATTTCATTTTTGATCAAGTCTATTTTGTTATTGAAGTAGCTGAGAGAGAAGTTGTAGTAGGAGGTGGTAGTGGGCGGAGAAGAGTATTGAACGTGGAGAACAGACGTTTTGGGTTTGAAGAAAGAGTAGAGATAAGAGTAGCAAAGTAATGTTGCTTATATAGATTAAGGGCAGAATAGTAAGAGTTCAAGATGAACTTGTAATAAAGAAAGTCAGCTGAACTTAGAGATCTTCTCCAGTGTCGCTCAGCAGTACAGGAACATCTGCGTAGGCACCATGTCAGAGGAGTATGCCAAGGCTGAGCATGAGTATATTATTTCCGAGCTATGGTAGGTGGGGCCAGATTGTCAAGGACCGATGTAAGGGTGGAGTTATAGTGTCAGATAGATTCATTAGGGCAGGAAAAGGAGGGGATGGAAGAGAGGAGATGTTCGATAGCTGTTTCTAATCTAATGACTTGATGCTTTTGTAAAGCTTGGACTGAGGGGTAGAAGGAGGGAGAGTTGTAGGGAGGGATGTGATGTTACAAGGGAGGTGATGATGGTCCGAAAGTGGAAAAGGGGAGTTTGTGAAGTTTGAGATAGTACATCGATAGCTGAAAATCAGATTAAGGAAGTGACCATCTTTGTGAGTGGGAGAGTCAGTTTATTGATATAGGCTGAAAGAGGAAGTGAGTTGCAGAAGTTGTTTTGCAGAGGAGGCAGTGGGGTTGTCAACAGGGAGGTTGAAGTCACCAAAAATAAGGGCAGGGGTGTCTGAGGAAAGGAAATAAGGTAGCCAGGCAGCAAAGTGATCCAGAAATAAAGTTGATAAGTTGATGAGCCGTGGGGGGGTGGTGGTATATGACTGCAACACGTATAGAGAGGGGAGAAAATAAGCAAATTGTGTGTGTTTCGAATGAAGAAAATGTGAGGGAAGAGAAGGGTTGTATTTGTTGAAAGGTGCAACAAGAGGAAAGTAAAATACCAACACCACCTCATTGTCTATTATCAGACCTAGGAGTGGGGCTGAAGTGAAGACCCCCATGTGACAGTGCAGCGGCAGAAGCTGTGTCTGAAGGAGAGAGCCAGGTTTCTGTGAGAGCCAGAAAATTTAGAGAGTTGGAGATAAAGATGTCATGTATAGAAGTGAGCTTGTTGCAAACAGAGCGAGAGTTCCAGAGTGCACAAGTGAAGGGGCTTTAGATGCAAGAGGAATGAGATTAAAGTCACCAGAGTTTTTTTTTTGAAGTCTATTGAAAGGCACATATGGGTGTGCAAGGCTAGAAAGTTGTGGGGGACCAGGATTAGGAGAGATGTCACCAGCAGCTAGTATGAGCAAGAGGGAGAGTGACATGAGATGCAGATTTGCAGTATTGAGACTGTTTTTGGGATGAGGTGCGAGGGAGAGTCTTTAGGAATGTGTGAAGTTCCGAATACAAACGTAAGGGGAGGTTAAGAGAGATGGGCTAATGAGCAGTGCAGGTGAGGAGGGAGAAGGAATAATTGAGTAAAGTAGTTTGTTGTAGAGACAAAATGTGGCAAAAAGGAATATAAACATATTGAGCATGTTTACAAAATAGCCAGAGAGTGGAGAAAACACAGAATTACAACAGAACTTGCCTTGTCTCTTGTTCAATTCTTGCATAATTATTTTGCCTAATTCTTAGTGTCTCGCTTATAAATGTTCACTTAAGAGATGTAAACAGATGATGTTACAATACTGCAATGCTCACCCCAACACTGCTTTCCCCATAGCAGTGTTAAATTTATAGGCCACAGCATTCAGCTGATTGCAATAAATTAGAGATTGACATGATCAAAGACAGGAGGGGTGTGGGTTTAAGGAGTGAGTGGCGCAATTCAATGCTTATACCCTTATGTTTTTGATTGAACAGAGATGATTACAGAATAGAATTTAGTAAAATGACCAGGTAATATGACAAAAGAAACTTTTTAGTTGCTATTTTATTTTATCAAAAAAATATATACATATACATTTAAAATACACATTAAAACCATATATATGTCTTTACTTCAAAAATGTGGGGTATACGAAAGGCCCTGTATATAGTGTGTAATTATGTTTAGTTGTTGGGTCTTTATGCAGTTTCAATGGTTGTACTTTTTATTTCTAGGTTGATATATTTGGCTGATATATTCTGCTCCGTTGTGCGGTGAATCTAAGTGTAAACAGCTAATTTAAGAGTTTGTACCTAGTACATAGAATACCTAGTTCAATTTCCTAAGATAGTCTAGAAACACGAAAGATAATTATGTTAATGCTTGCATTGGGAACGTGTGCGTTTGTCTAGCAGAATTTTGTGTTGTGAGTGTGCTCTGAAGAGCTATGAAGAGCTTTTAGGGAGTAAATCAGAGGATAAAATGACAAATATATTTCATACAATAAAGCGATGGAAATGCAAATTAAAATGAAAGGTAGATAATTAAGCCTAAAATAGATAAAAAATGCTATATTGATAATATTATGCAGAAATATAGTTGGAGGTTAAAAAATATACTCCTTATACTGGTCGGCCGACACTTTACAAAAAGGTATATTTAAAAGTATTTTTCCCAAACTTTGGGTTTTTTTGAAAAACCACCGGTGGATTTTTATGATTAAAATGTTCAGGACGATTTTTGACAGTGTTCGTCAATATTTGCAGCTTGTATTTATACTTTGTTAAAAAAAGATTTGTTGCAAAGAAAACTTGTGTTGCAAAGTCTGTTATTATGTCTTTCTTTTTTTGATGTGGATGTGAGGTCCGTGTATAATTCAAATGTTGCCAGAGCTCTACGGTCTACAGAGGTGTTGCAGTAAGGGGCGTTTTTTTACTTACTGTACTCTTTAGCCGATGGTGGAGCCTGGATGTTGCCGCCCAGGGTGGTCTTCTTTATCCGGTTTTTGGATCTTCTGTTGACGGTGGTTGGAAAAGGTTAATCACCTCTGGAGTTCCAGTCCTCAGTTCAGAGAGCAGTTTTCGGAGGGGGCAAGATAAAACTGCCAATGTATTTTCTTTTCTCCGGTCTTTTCTTCCGCTTAAAGTTAGAAGCGTGTGTAGGATGAACAGTTTAAAATCCAATGTTGCTTATATCGGAAGAATTGAAGTTCTTTTTTGTCACAGTGGGTTTATTTGTGACCCAGTGGTGAATTAAAAGAGTTTTTCACAGTAGTTCGCTACGCGTTTCGGCCGTTACATTGGCCTTTTTCAAGCTGTACTACTGTTAGGGAGTTTGGCGGTCTTTTTATTTGTTTTAGAATTCCAATTTGATTAGGTCAATTACTCAATTTGCCTATAATTCTTGCCTATAATACTTGCACGGATATTTGTGTTCATATATTTTTCTTGTTTTTTATATATTGCAGGCTTTATTGTGTCAAAAATAATCAAATATTAAAACATAAAAGTTTATAAGAGTTCATAGTTCCCAAAGTTTTTCATTTGCAGACAATATTGTTCATAAAAAATTCATAGTACATAGCATAAGTATATAATAAATATAAGTGAATAAGAAATATGAGTGAAAAAATGTATTACATAAGAAATATAGCTCAAAAACTTCATAGGATACATTGTATATATGAGAATCAATTTAGGTAGAGAAGTGTAAAATAATGGTGCTAAAAAAATTGATGGTGCTAAAAAATTGAGATTATGTTTGTTCTTATAAGATCGTTTGTTAACCCGGTTTAGAGATTTTTTAGTACTATATCTACTTGATTTCATTATTTGTGGGATACTACTCTTTGTGTTTAATTTGGGCAAAAACTTCTTGATAGTACATTGTTGGATAGAAAAAGATAAATAAAATAAAATAAAGTTGTGTTTGTTCTTCTAAGATCGTTTGTTGAAAAAGTTTAGGCGATTTTTGTTTTTTTAATAAATCTATTTAGTTTCTATTTTTGGGATGTATATGTCCTCGTGGTTGAGTTTGAAAGAGTGTTTATTTTCTTTTAGTTGCTTTAGGGGATTAATTTTCTAGACAATTTAGTGTTTACTACTTGGGTATAGTGTTCTTAGGGAAGATCTATGAAAAAATTGTAGATATAAAAAAATAAAAAATAGTAGATATAAAAAAATAGGAGATATAAAAAATAGTAGATATAAAAATAGTAAATATTAGATATTAAAAAATAATAGATATTAAAAAATAATAATAATAATCATAATAATAAATAATAAATAAAAATAATAATAATAATAATCTGTGATTGTGTTCAAGGACACCATTTTTGGTTTATGATTCTGTATAAAGAAAAAGTTATCCATTTTGGGTCTTTTATTCTTTAAGGAAACTGTTTAGGTTGAAGTCTATGTTCAAACCCTTTGGTTGTAGTGTTTGAAGTTTAAAAATCCATTTTGCTTCTGCTTGTAGTAATGCTCTAGAGTGATTCCCTCCTCTAACATTTTTACTTATTTTTTCTATAGCTGTAAAATTAAAGTATTTTAAATTGCTATTATTGCATAATCTGAAATGTTTTGGGACAGGGAGTTCTAAGTTTCTTTTTTCTTCTGATTTTTCTATGGACAGAATATGTTCTCTTATTCTTTCTAGTATAGTTCTTTCCGTTTCTCCTGTGTATTGTAAATTGCACTTTTTACACTCTATAAGATAGATTATATTTTTGTCCATACATCTTATAGTGTTTTTAATTTTGTATGTTTGTTTGGTATTGTTAGATGTAAAGGTATTTGTCTTTTTTGAATGCCTGCAGGCTTTGCATATATGACAGGGGTAAAAACCCTTCAGTTCTGTTCCTAATATTCCCTTTTCAATGTTTTTGCTCCTAGTGTTCTTCATGGAAGGTGCTAATCTATTTTTTATAGTATTCGCTCTTCTGTAAATAAATCTGGGTTTGTTAGGTAATAGTGCCCCAAATCAGGGTCGTAGCTTAGGATATTCCAGTGTTTTCTGATAATCTTTTCAATGGAGTGCTTGTCTTCTCCATATTGTGTAATGAATGGTATGTTTATTCTATCGCTAGTTGTTTTTGCAGGTCTATTTTTCTTAGTGTTGTGGTTTAGAATATCATTTCTGTCTATATTTCTTACTTCTTCTATATCTCTTTCTATTTTTGATATGTTATATCCTCTATCTATGAATTTTTGTTTAAAAACATCGCTTTGTTTTTCGAAGACTTCTGGGTCACTACAATTTCTTTTAAGTCTTAAAAATTGACCCTTCGGGATATTCTGTTTCCACCTGTTTAGGTGGCAGCTTTCCCAGTGGATATAATTGTTTGCGTCAACTTTCTTTATAAATGTCTTGGTATCTAGATTCTCTCCATTTGGTGAGATTTCTAAATCTAAGTAGCTGATTTTGTCTTTACTAAAAGTGTATGTGAAAGTTAGGTTTTGGTTGTTATTGTTCATAGATTGTATGTATTTTATCAGGTCTTCCTCGTTGCCTTTCCATATGAAGAAAAGGTCGTCTATATATCTTTTGTATACTATAATGTTATTCTTATATTCACATTGGTCTAAAAAGTTGATTTCCCATAGGCCCATGAACAGGTTTGCGTAACTGGGTGCAAATTTGGTACCCATTGCAGTTCCGCAAACCTGTTCATAGAAGATACCCTCATATAGAAAGTAGTTGTGTGTTAAAATAAAATTGATTCCATCTAAAATAAAATCAATTTGGTTCATTGACATTTCTCCTCCATTAGTTAAAAAGTGTTTTACTGCGTCTATTCCATCTGTATGTTGTATGCACGTATATAATGATGAAACGTCGCATGTTACTAGTAAGTAGTCTGATTGCCATTTTATGTCTTTCAAAATTGTTAGTAGACTGGATGAGTCTCTGAGATAGGAGTCCAAATTTTTTACGTGAGTTTGTAGGAATTTATCTATATATGCAGATAAATTTGATGTTAGGGAGTTTATCCCCGATATTATAGGGCGGCCTGGGGGATTTTCAATGCTTTTATGTATTTTAGGTAATCCATATATAATTGGAATTTTGGGATAGATAGGATATAAAAAGTCATATTCTTTCTCTGCTATGATTCCACAGGTTTTTGCCTTTTCTAAGTGATGTTTAAGAAAAATTTGATATATTCTAGTAGGGTTCGCAATCATCTTTTTATAGGTATTAGTGTCGTTCAATAGTCTAAGGATCATGTCATTATACTGTGATTTGTCTAGAATAACTATCCCCCCCCCCTTTATCTGCAGGCTTTATGATTGTTTCATTATTCCTTTCTAATTCTGTTATGAGTTGTTTTTGTTTGTTGGTGAGGTTCTGTTTGTTTGTCTTTTTGTTTTTTAAATTGGTTATGTCGGATGTGATTAGTTTTTCAAAGGTGTCTATATATTTTCCTTTTTCATTTTTTGGGTAGAAATTAGATTTTCTTTTCAGGTCAGTGTGTATGAAACCTTTATCATCTTTGAAAAAAGTTTTTGTGTTGGTTTCGCTATTTTGTTCAGTTTTTGGTTTTTCCACTGGATTTTTTATAAAATATTTCTTTAGTGTCAGATTTCGAATAAATTTATGTGCATCGATAAATGTGTTGAATTTGTCTATTGGTTGCGTTGGTGCAAATGATAGCCCTTTATTCAATATTTGTTTTTGGGCATCATTTAACTGAAGTTTACTTAGATTGTAAATCCCATGTTGTTTTTCATTTATTTCTTCCTTTTCATTTCCTGAAACTGTGCCCTCTGTTGGTAGTGGTGTTCTTTCTGATCTCTTTGGTCTACCTCCTCTAGTTCCTCTCTTTCTGAATTTCTCCTTTTTCTTCTCCCTGAGTTTTGGTTTGGGCCTATTTCTAAAAAAGAGGAGTGTTGTTTTTCATTTGTTATATGTACTGTATTTCTTTCATCTGTTCTTATTGGTTCTAGTGTATCAACCCTTTTGTGTAATTCATAGTTTTCTAGAGGCAGAAATCTGTTGTGGTTGCTTGAGTGTTTATTGTGTGGATTTTGATGTTCATAAGTGGTGTTGGTTGGTTGGTAGTGGATTCTGCGTTGGTCATGTGTTGTTTTATTATAGTGTGTATTCTGATACTCATTGTAGTGATTATTTTGTTTGTATTGATCTTGAGGTCTTTTGTTTGTGTTTCTCCACTGATGATCCCTGTTATAGTAATTGTTGTAAGTATTATAGGGTTCATTTCTATTATAATTGTTGTATTGTCTAGAGTCCGTATGGGGATAGTTGTAATTAGTTTTCCCTTTTCTGTATTGTACTCTTTGCCATGATGGCCTCAAATTGTAGCCCTTCTGTTCTTTGTTTGCTATTTCGTTTGGGTGTGGCCTATAATGTTGTTGTTTTAATTGTCCATTTTGTGATATGTGCTCTACATTTTCTTCATTTATTTCTGTTTTATTGCCTCTCCATTTGTGGCTTATATATTCCTCTCCATTAGGGTTTTTTTCAAAGGCGGAATAATCATTTTTGTCTCTTTCAAATTTCTTAAATTTGTTATCTACTAGTTCTCGTTTGGTTTTAATTAGTAACTGTTTTATTTCTTCTTCTCTTTTTTTATATTCATTCAATTCTTTAAAATCCTGTATTTTGATTTCTATGTCATTTATTTCATTCCCTAATTTTAATAGTTGTTCTTCCCTATAATATCCGTGCAAGTATTATAGGCAAGAATTATAGGCAAATTGAATAATTGACCTAATCAAATTGGAATTCTAAAACAAATAAAAAGACCGCCAAACTCCCTAACAGTAGTACAGCTTGAAAAAGGCCAATGTAACGGCCGAAACGCGTAGCGAACTACTGTGAAAAACTCTTTTAATTCACCACTGGGTCACAAATAAACCCACTGTGACAAAAAAGAACTTCAATTCTTCCGATATAAGCAACATTGGATTTTAAACTGTTCATCCTACTCACGCTTCTAACTTTAAGCGGAAGAAAAGACCGGAGAAAAGAAAATACATTGGCAGTTTTATCTTGCCCCCTCCGAAAACTGCTCTCTGAACTGAGGACTGGAACTCCAGAGGTGATTAACCTTTTCCAACCACCGTCAACAGAAGATCCAAAAACCGGATAAAGAAGACCACCCTGGGCGGCAACATCCAGGCTCCACCATCGGCTAAAGAGTACAGTAAGTAAAAAAACGCCCCTTACTGCAACACCTCTGTAGACCGTAGAGCTCTGGCAACATTTGAATTATACACGGACCTCACATCCACATCAAAAAAAGAAAGACATAATAACAGACTTTGCAACACAAGTTTTCTTTGCAACAAATCTTTTTTTAACAAAGTATAAATACAAGCTGCAAATATTGACGAACACTGTCAAAAATCGTCCTGAACATTTTAATCATAAAAATCCACCGGTGGTTTTTCAAAAAAACCCAAAGTTTGGGAAAAATACTTTTAAATATACCTTTTTGTAAAGTGTCGGCCGACCAGTATAAGGAGTATATTTTTTAACCTCCAACTATATTTCTGCATAATATTATCAATATAGCATTTTTTATCTATTTTAGGCTTAATTATCTACCTTTCATTTTAATTTGCATTTCCATCGCTTTATTGTATGAAATATATTTGTCATTTTATCCTCTGATTTACTCCCTAAAAGCTCTTCATAGCTCTTCAGAGCACACTCACAACACAAAATTCTGCTAGACAAACGCACACGTTCCCAATGCAAGCATTAACATAATTATCTTTCGTGTTTCTAGACTATCTTAGGAAATTGAACTAGGTATTCTATGTACTAGGTACAAACTCTTAAATTAGCTGTTTACACTTAGATTCACCGCACAACGGAGCAGAATATATCAGCCAAATATATCAACCTAGAAATAAAAAGTACAACCATTGAAACTGCATAAAGACCCAACAACTAAACATAATTACACACTATATACAGGGCCTTTCGTATACCCCACATTTTTGAAGTAAAGACATATATATGGTTTTAATGTGTATTTTAAATGTATATGTATATATTTTTTTGATAAAATAAAATAGCAACTAAAAAGTTTCTTTTGTCATATTACCTGGTCATTTTACTAAATTCTATTCTGTAATCATCTCTGTTCAATCAAAAACATAAGGGTATAAGCATTGAATTGCGCCACTCACTCCTTAAACCCACACCCCTCCTGTACACCACAACCAGATATTTTTTGGGGAAAATATCTTAGGAGTTAGGGCATACCCGCAACAAGGCAGCGCAAAAAAGTTTTAAAACTATCCTACCATGATCAAAGACAGTCAAAAGGCCAATTGGGAAAATTTGATTCAGGGTGAGATAAGTTGAGAAAACAGACAATATAATTTGGAGAAGGCTGGGCTTATGCAATTAGTAAAATTATACATTTAGGAAGTATCACAAGTATTGACAAGGTTTGAACATCACATAGATACAGACAAGTTATCAACAGAGTAAATACATAACATTTCACATACTACAGACACATACCAAAAGAGAGACAATGGGGCCTAGTTATCAAGCCGTCAACCTCAAATACGCTGGAATTCCGCAGCGTATTTGTGGCGAGGCTGATTCGCCTTAGTTATCAAAGGCTAGAGAATGGCAAAAGTAGAATTTTGTGACGTAAGCTTCGATCCGCTGGACTCAGTCCGACACAGATCGATTCTTACATCACTACAGATGTTCCGCACACAAGTGCGGCACAATCTGACTACTTTTGCTAGTTATCAAAAAACTAGCAGGTACGCTCTGCACTTTTCCGGCCCAGCATACCTGGTTTTGAATCCGCCGCCCTGGAGGCGGCGGATCCCATAGGAATCAATGGGAGTCTGACCATAGCGAAAGTACAAGTTCGCTGCTGTCAGACATCCCATTGATTCCTATGGGAGCTGTCTGCACCTAACACCCTAACATGTACCCCAAGTCTAAACACCCCTAATCTGTCCCCCCCTACACCGCCACAACGAAATAAATGTATTACCCCCTAAACCGCCGCTCCCGGAGCCCACCGCAAGCTACTCTATACATATTAACCCCTAAACCGCCGTTCCCTGACCCCGCCGCAACTATAATAAATGTATTAACCCCTAAACCGCTGCTCCCGGACACCGCCACAACCTACATTATAACTAGTAACCCCTATCCTGCCCCCCCTATACTGCCCCTATGATTGGAACAGCCAATAGAATGCGAGCTCAATCTGATTGGCTGATTGGATCAGCCAATCGGATTGAACTTGAATCTGATTGGCTGATTCAATCAGCCAATCAGATTTTTCCTACCTTAATTCCGATTGGCTGATAGAATCCTATCAGCCAATCGGAATTGAAGGGACGCCATCTTGGATGACGTCCCTTAAAGGAGCCTTCATTCGTCGGTAGTCCGTCGGGAAAGAAGGATGTTCCGCGTCAGTGGGATGAAGATTGAAGATTGAAGACCCCGCTTGGAAGATGACATCGCCCTGATAGAAGACTTCTTCAGCGCCGCTTGGAAGATGACATCGCCCGGATGGAAGACTTCTTCAGCGCCGACTGGAGGATAACTTCTGCCGCTCCGGATCTCCTTTTTGGTTCCATCGCTGCTCGGCTTAGTGAAGACGACTCAAAGTAGGATGATCTTCAGGGGATTAGTGTTAGGTTATTTTAAGGGGGGGTTGGGTTAGATTAGGGGTATGTGGGTGGTGGGTTTTAATGTTGGGGGGGTTGTATTTTTCTTTTACAGGCAAAAGAGCTGAATTCTTTGGGGCATGCCCCACGAAAGGCCCTTTTAAGGGCTGGTAAGGTAGAAGAGATTTGAACTTTTTTAATTTAGAATAGGGTAGGGCATTTTTTTATTTTGGGGGGCTTTGTTATTTTATTAGGGGGCTTAGATTAGGTGTAAGAAGCTTAAAATTGTTGTAATATTTTTAAAATGTTTGTAACTTATTTTTTTATTTTTTTGTAACTTAGCTTTTTTTATTTTTTGTACTTTAGTTAGTTTATGTAATTGTATTTAAATGTAGTTATTTGTAATTAATTTATTTAATTAATTTAATGATAGTGTAGTGTTAGGTTTAATTGTAACTTAGGTTAGGATTTATTTTACAGGTAATTTTGTATTTCTTTTAGCTAGGTAGTTATTAAATAGTTAATAACTATTTAATAACTATTCTAACTAGCTAAAATAAATACAAAGTTACCTGTAAAATAAATATAAATCCTAAGATAGCTACAATGTAATTATTAATTATATTGTAGCTATCTTAGGGTTTATTTTACAGGTAAGTTTTTTGTTTCAAATAGGAATAATTTATTAAAGTATAGTGTAGTGTTAGGTGCAATTGTAACTTAGGTTAGTTTTTATTTTACAGGTAAATTTCTCTTTATTTTAGCTAGGTAAGCTATTAAATAGTTAATAACGATTTAATAGCTATTATACCTAGTTACCTGTAAAATAAAAATAAATCCTAACATAGCTACAATATAATTATTATTTATTTAGATTTATTTAATTAATATTTAAGTTAGGGGGTGTTAGGGTTAGTGTTAGACTTAGGTTTAGGGGTTAATAATTTTATTACAGTGGCGGCGGTGTAGTGGGGGGCAGGATAGGGGTTAATAAATGTATTATAGGTGGCGATGGTGTAGGGGGGCAGGATAGGGGTTAATAAATGTAATATAGGTTGCGGCGGGTCCGGGAGCGACGGTTTAGGGGTTAATACATATATTATAGTTGCAGCGTGGTCAGGGAGCGGCGGTTTAGGGGTTAAACTATTTATTTAGTTGCGGCGAGGTGCGGGATCAGCAGGATAGGGGTTAATAACTTTATTATAGAGGGCGACGGTATAGGGGGGACAGGATAGGGGTTACTAGGTATAATGTAGGTTGCGGCGGTGTCCGGGAGCGGCGGTTTAGGGGTCACTAACTTTATTTAGTTGCGGGGGGCTCCGGGGGTCGCCGGTATAGGGGTAGAACAGTGTAGTTAGTGTGGGTGCTTAGTGACAGGCTAGCAAGAAAGCTGTAAAAAAGCCGAAGAGCAGCGAGATCGGATGAGTGATAACTCTCACAATCCACTGCTCATCGCCCCGTACTTGGTGCGTGGCTTTTTGACAGCTTTTTTGATAACTTAGGCAAATTTTTGCAGGTCCGCAGCGGCGATGTGAGGCGAGCTTAGGCGGGCGTATTGGGCCGGCGAAGGCAGGTAAAGTAGACGCGTTGATAACTACCCCACACACAGAAAACAAGGATTTTGGAAGGGGTTGAATGCAGGACTCAATTCCTGTACCAAAAGAGAGACTTCAGAGTACAGTTCACACAGAAAACAAGGATTTTAGCAGGGGTTGAATGCAGGACTCAATTCACGTACCAAAATATAGACTTAAGAGTACAATTCACACAGAAAACAAGGATTTTGGCAATGTAAGAAATATAATTTTGCTTGTGTGTGTGTGTTTTTCTGATTGTGCATGTGTGTGAGTGTATCCATGTATATTTGTGTGTGTGATTGTGTATATATGTGGGAGTGAGTGTATGTTTGATTGTGTGTGTTATTGTGTACAGGGAGTGCAGAATTATTAGGCAAATGAGTATTTTGACCACATCATCCTCTTTATGCATGTTGTCTTACTCCAAGCTGTATAGGCTCGAAAGCCTACTATCAATTAAGCATATTAGGTGATGTGCATCTCTGTAATGAGAAGGGGTGTGGTCTAATGACATCAACACCCTATATCAGGTGTGCATAATTATTAGGCAACTTCCTTTCCTTTGGCAAAATGGGTCAAAAGAAGGACTTGACAGGCTCAGTAAAGTCAAAAATAGTGAGATATCTTGCAGAGGGATGCAGCACTCTTAAAATTGCAAAGCTTCTGAAGCGTGATCATCGAACAATCAAGCGTTTCATTCAAAATAGTCAACAGGGTCGCAAGATGCGTGTGGAAAAACCAAGGCGCAAAATAACTGCCCATGAACTGACAAAAGTCAAGCGTGCAGCTGCCAAGATGCCACTTGCCACCAGTTTGGCCATATTTCAGAGCTGTAACATCACTGGAGTGCCCAAAAGCACAAGGTGTGCAATACTCAGAGACATGGCCAAGGTAAGAAAGGCTGAAAGACGACCACCACTGAACAAGACACACAAGCTGAAATGTCAAGACTGGGCCAAGAAATATCTCAAGACTGATTTTTCTAAGGTTTTATGGACTGATGAAATGAGAGTGAGTCTTGATGGGCCAGATGGATGGGCCCGTGGCTGGATTGGTAAAGGGCAGACTCAGACGCCAGCAAGGTGGAGGTGGAGTACTGGTTTGGGCTGGTATCATCAAAGATGAGCTTGTGGGGCCTTTTCGGGTTGAGGATGGAGTCAAGCTCAACTCCCAGTCCTACTGCCAGTTTCTGGAAGACACCTTCTTCAAGCAGTGGTACAGGAAGAAGTCTGCATCCTTCAAGAAAAACATGATTTTCATGCAGGACAATGCTCCATCACACGCGTCCAAGTACTCCACAGCGTGGCTGGCAAGAAAGGGTATAAAAGAAGAAAATCTAATGACATGGCCTCCTTGTTCACCTGATCTGAACCCCATTGAGAACCTGTGGTCCATCATCAAATGTGAGATTTACAAGGAGGGAAAACAGTACACCTCTCTGAACAGTGTCTGGGAGGCTGTGGTTGCTGCTGCACGCAATGTTGATGGTGAACAGATCAAAACACTGACAGAATCCATGGATGGCAGGCTTTTGAGTGTCCTTGAAAAGAAAGGTGGCTATATTGGTCACTGATTTGTTTTTGTTTTGTTTTTGAATGTCAGAAATGTATATTTGTGAATGTTGAGATGTTATATTGGTTTCACTGGTAAAAATAAATAATTGAATTGGGTATATATTTGTTTTTTGTTAAGTTGCCTAATAATTATGCACAGTAATAGTCACCTGCACACACAGATATCCCCCTAAAATAGCTAAAACTAAAAACAAACTAAAAACTCATTCCAAAAATATTCAGCTTTGATATTAATGAGTTTTTTGGGTTCATTGAGAACATGGTTGTTGTTCAATAATAAAATTAATCCTCAAAAATACAACTTGCCTAATAATTCTACACTCCCTGTATATATGTGTGAGCATGTGTGTGATTATGCATGTGAATGTGTGTGGTTGTCTAATGTATGTGTGTGTGTATGTGTTTGTGTATGTATTCTTGAGAATGTGTTATTGTGTATGTCTGTGTGAGTGTGTCTATGTGTTTGTGTATGTGTGATTGTGTATTTGAATGTGTGACTGTGTATGTCTGTGTGAGTGTGTCAATATGTATGTGAATATGAGACTATGTATGTCTGTGTGACTGTGTAAATGTGTATGTGAATGTGTAACTGTGTATTTCTGTGTTAGTGTGTCTATGTGTTTGTAAATGTGTGACTGTGTATGTCTCTGTGTGTGTCTACAGTATGTGTTTGTGTGTGTGATTGTGTATGTGAATGTGTGACTGTATATGTCTGTGTAAGTGTGTCTACATGTTTGTGTGTGCATGATTGTGTATGTGAATTTGTGTCTGTGTATGTCTGAGTGTGTCTATGTGTGTGTAATTGGCTATGTGAATGTGTGATTGTACATATCTGTTTGACCGTGTCTATGTGTATGTATGTGATTGTGTAGAATGTGTGATTGTGTATGTCTGTGTGTGTGTCTATGTGTTTGTGTGTGTGTGATTCTGTATGTGAATGTGTGACTGTGTATGTCTGTGTGAGTGTTTGTGTGTGTGTGTGATTGTGTATGTGAATGTGTGATTGTAGATATGTGTGTGAGTGTGTCTGTGTTTGTGTATGTGAATGTGATTGTGTATGTTTGTGAGTGTTTGTCTTTGTGTGTGTGTGATTGTGAATGTGTGATTATGTATGTCTGTGTGAGTGTGTCTATGTGTTTGTGTGTGCGTGATTTTGTTTTTCGAATGTGTGACTGAGTGAGTGTGTGTGTGATTGTATATATCAATGTGTGACTGTGTATATGTGTGTGAGTGTGTCTATGTGTATGTGAATATGTATGTGAATGTGTTATTGTGTATGTCTGTGTCTATGCATTTGTGTGTGTGTGATTGTTAAAGTGTGGCTGTGTATGTATTTCTGTATATATGTATGAGTGTGTGTATGTGATTATGTATGTGGATGTGTTATGTTATTGTGTATGTCTGTGTGAGTGTGTCTATGTATTTGTGTGAATGTGTGACTGTGTATGTATTTCTGTATATGTGTATGAGTGTGAGTGTGTTCTTGTTTATTAGCTTGCCCACTCCAGTTACAAAAATGAGAGATCATTGTGCAGATCCTTTATAGCTATCTTTCAATTATCCACATGGCTGAATCCTTTTCAAATCCCAGCATGCCTAAATGATGCTTTCTCTCTTAAAATCCAAATACATTATTTGCATGGGCTGCAACAAGGAACATAACTTTTACTGTTTATAGAAAAGAATATCAGATACTGTATTAAAGCAAATGAAAATATTTTGTTTTCTCATAGGTGTTCAATATACAGTATGTAAGGGATATAAAGAAACCATTCTGTTTTATGTGGAATAATAATTATTTATGGATTTATGTTCCATTTTCTATTGGTATTTCCCTGCAGATAAAATATATTCTAATGTATAGATGAAAAATCTATTTGTTATATTAAAAGATTTTTATTAATACTTGTTTGATGTGTTTCTTGTAGTTTCCATGTAAACATAATAAATTATTACCTATTTCAGCTTTGTTTATTTACTGATTTTTTTTTTATGTTTTGGAAATCAGACTATGGGGCCTATTTATCAAGCTCCGAATGGATCTTGATGCCCCGTGTTTTTGGCGAGCCTGCAGACTCGCCAGAAACAGCAGTTATGAAGCAGCTGTCACAAAGACAGCTGCTTCATAACCTGTCCGCCTGCTCTGAGCAAGCGTACAGACATCGCCAGAAGTCAACCTGATCGAGTACGATCAGGTTGATTGACACCTCCCTGCTGGCGGCCCATTGACCGCGAGTCTGCAGGGGGGCGGCGTTGCACCAGCAGCTCTTGTGAACTGCTGGTGCAATGCTGAATACGGAGAGCGTATTGCTCTCCGTATTCAGCGAGGTCTAGCGGACCTGATCCGCACTGTAGGATCAGGTCCGCCAGACTTTGTTAAATAGGGGCCTATATATATATATATATATATATATATATATATACTCCAAAGAAATAACTTGCACCCGGTTTCTTCAATAAGGATGTTACCACCAAAAACATCCAATGTTTCGGTCCTCCACCTGGGACCTTTATCAACATCAAGGATGGAGGACCGAAACGTTGGAGTATGTTTGGAGGTTCTGCACCGGCCATTGTTACCTTACTAAGGATGTGTAAGATATATATATATATATATATATATAAATATATATATATATATATATATGTGTGTATATACTAGGCGATAAGCCTTCCCTGAGGGCAGTCCATGATTAAAAAATACAAACCTCCAAGCTAAAGTTACAAAAAATAAAAAAAGTAAAATTACAGAAAACAATAAACAAAGCTATCCAAAATAAAAAAATTAAACCTAAACTAATACCCCTATAAAAATAAAAAATCCCCCCAAAATAAAAACACTCCCTAATCTAATACTAAACTAGCAATAGCCTTGAAACTGCCTTTTGTTGGACATTGCCCTAAGTTAAACAGCTCTTTTACTTTAGAAAATACCAATTACCCCTTAACAGTAAACACCTCAACCCAACCAACCCCCCAAGATAAAAAAAAAACTAACACTCAAAAAACCTAAACTATCCTTTGCCCGTTAAGGAGCATTTGTATTGTCATTGCCCTTAAAAGGACATTCAGCTCTTTTACTGCCCTTAAAAGGGCAATCAGCTCTTTTACAGCCCATCTGCTGCAACCAGGTGGATTCTTTTGGCTGCCAGGGCAGCCTACATTCTTTTAGCTGCCTTGCGCAGCCAACATTCCTTTGAGGATGCGTTCGCAACTGGCGACACCGACGGACCCGTTACAAACGCGATTATAGTATAGATATATATATATATATATATATATATATATATACAGTCCTTTTTTGTAAAGAAAAACAATAATAAGATGCCAGTACTGAAATAAATGGTGTCGTGATTTATTTACATGATGATTACAAATATTACTTGTTATGAGATGACAGAGGTGGTGGTACTCAGTACCGGTGAGTACCCACAGAAAAAAAGTATAATAGATGTAATTAAAAGGCTTAATATGTAAACTTGCAAATGTGATTCTGATCTGAGACTTCCCCAGTAATGTGTAATTCATCCTAATACTTTTATGTTTAACCCCTTGAGTGCTGACGGCTCTGAGCCGTCGCAGAGTTTCCCACTCTGATGCTAACCATGATGGCTCAGAGCCATCGCTAGCACTCTCCCCACCTTGAGGAAGATCGGGGGGCTCCCACCCGCTCCTACCCCGGTGATCAGGCCTGCATAGTGACAGGCATCGCCGGGGCTTCACGTTATGCGCGGTGACGTTTGATATAGATTGCTTTGGTCTGACTTTCGAATCACATATCACCTCTATGATGGTGTTTACCTGACTTGTAATTTTTGTTAGGTATTTTTGGAGAGCAGAAGTAAGTTGGAGGTATAGATACCAGTGAAGCTTTAGCGGAGTTATCTTGTCTTGTAGTTGGGAGTATGTGATTATTTTTTTTATTCTGTGTAATAAGTGAAGCTTTAGCGGAGTTATCTTGTCTTGTAGTTGGGAGTATGTGATTATTTTTTTTATTCTGTGTAATATCTGCTACTCTGTATAATCCCTTGTTTGCCCATTTGTCTATGTCTCCCTGTATTTCTTTGGGGACCAAGAATCTGAGTTGCATCATCCCAATGAATGTGTGGGAATTAAGGTTGGGTGTTTTGTTAGTATGTTTCTATTCTGAAGAGTCGATTCCAGGACAGCCGATTTCATGGTGGGTTTTACATTGGATGGTTGGTTCCATAAAATATCATCTGAGTGTTCCAACCCCGTTAAATTAGCTTCTAAGGATGTCAATATGGATTTTCTACCTAACAACAATGTTTAGGCTAGTCGTGCTGCTTTATAGTAATCTATAAGATTAGGGATTTCTACTCCCACCTTGTGTTTTATGTTGTGTTAGGGTTGCTAGTGGAATTCTGTCTGTTTTGCCGCCCCTGATATAAGCTATTAGTTCAGCCTGTAAAGTTTTAAATTCTGGTATGGGGATCTTAATTGGTAGGGCTCTCAATAAGTATTGCAGCCGTGGGAATACATTCATCTTGATTGTGGAGGTGCGTCCAAACCAGGAAAATTTGTGTTTTTTCCATTTATTAATATCTTGCCTAATAGTTTTAAATAACGATAGATTGTTATGTTTGTATAATTGGTTTAGTTGGGTCGTCAGATTTATGCCTAGGTATTTCAGTGATTTTATTGCCCAGTTAAAGTCAAAGTTGTGTGAGGAGGTATTGCTATTGGTAAAGCCTCGCATTTAGTCAAGTAAATCTTGTATCCTGAGATCCGTGAGAACTCGTCTAAATTGTTATATAAGTTTGGAAGGTTTATAAGTGGTTTGGTCACTGTTAGGAGAATGTCGTCCGCAAATAACGATGATTTTTACTCTTTTTCTAAAACCTGCACCCCTGATATGTCGGGACAGAGTTGGTGATCACTGCCAGCGGTTCTATACGTAACACAAATATTAGTGGGGATAGGGGGCACCCCTGTCTTGTGCCATTTAGGATAGGGAACATCTTTGATTTATAGTTACAAGGTAGTAGGTAAAGCAGTACTAATGGTAAGTACCTATAGGTACCAAATATTTTTTGTAATCAACAAGCACCTGTTAGGGGGGCAATATAGCACTAAAGAGACTCATAGAACAATGAGTTACAAAGTCTGTAACAAAAAAGAGTGCTTTACCCCTAAAATTATATAGGAACAATTCTCACTGAATAATACAGGAACGATTATAACCATTCATACGTTATCTTTATTGGTTTAACTATTCAATCATACACGTTTAAAAACACTTAACCTCTCTAGATATCAATATATAGCATAGGTGTGTGAATAATACCTCTGATAATCATGTATCTAGATGTGAAACATTGTACTTGATTTGTATAATATCAAACAGTTAGATGCAAACAATATTTATTGTAGCCGGCTATTAATAAATTCAGAAATAATTCTGTAACAAGAGGACCTGTTAATATGTGGGATGTAAGATTGCGAGATTAAAGCTATCTAGCTAATACTCTGTCTGTATTTATTACATTTATTTAAGTCCTTGCTTCCACAGTTAACTTTAGCACAGCTGTTCAGTGTAATACATTCTTTCTGCTTAAGACCCTTCTATAGGGGGGGCTAGATTAACGTTTAACTGACTTGTTTCACTATCATAGCATAACGTCTGATCTCAGATTATAATACACATTTACAAGCTATTGACAATCAACAATTATCATAGGGAGCAAGCGGTTAAAAAATTGAGAGTATGGACTCTCTGAAGCCAGACCCCTGACACGTGTTTCGCTCACGCTTCCCCTCTGAGGAAGCGTGAGAGAAACACATGTCAGGGGTCTGGCACACCTATGCTATATTTCGATATCTAGAGAGTTTAATTGTTTTTAAACGTGTATGATTGAATAGTTAAACCAATAAAGATAAAGTATGAATGGTTAAAATCATTCCTGTATTATTCAGTGAGAATCTTTGATTTATAGGGTGGAATAAATCGCCTGAATAGCATGTGATCCAACCCATCAAACCCATGTGATCCAACACTGCTTTCATGTATCCCCAATCAATCTTGTCAAACGCCTTCTCCACATCAAACGAGAGAAGCAGGGAAGGCGTTTTTTGTACTATCTAGGTAATTTATGTATTGGGTACTTGTAAAGCGCGGCTAATTGCCCATAAGGGTCTCAAGGCGCTGCTCATTTTATTGACTTTGGAAGGATGAAAGGCTGAGTGGACCTCGCCGGGGATCGAACCTGCAACCCTCGGGTTGCTACAGAGCTCAGCCACAGTGCATTAGCATGCTGAGCTATCTGTCAGTGAGATTAATCATCCATCTAATGTTATCTGGGGCCTCCCTATTTTTAATGAAGCCTACCTGATTTGAGTGAATTAGAGTTGGTAGCAATGGGTTGAGGCGATTAGCAAGGATCTTGGTGAACATTTTTAGATCTTGGTTGATCAATGAAATTGGTAATTGGTTAGTTGTTTGCTGGAGATTGACTTCGGTATGCTCTTGAGTCTGATGTTATTTCTCCTCCCCCTATTTTCAAGGTCTTCCATTTTATCTTGCATTTCAGCAAGTATTTGTTGTCGGGGTGTATTAGTTTGGAACATTTCTGCTACATCTTTTGTTATTATTTATTTGTGTTCCTCAAGTAATTCTATTCTCCCTCCTAGTTCAGCTACTGTATATCTTCTTTGATTTATATTAGACTGTTTGTCACTGTCGTATGCATTATGTCTATTTTGTCCCAAAGTTTCTCAAAATTGGATGAGATATCTTCTTTGGAAACCAATGATTTTAAGTCAGCTTTTGTAACTGGTGTTTGATCTGAATCTGCGTTAGGTGATCCTGAGTCTAAATCTTCTTCATTTTTAAACTCATTTTGCTCCAATAATTTTCTGTGCTTAGAAGGTTTGAAGAAGGCATTCATAGGTTGTTTATTAGTTTTATCACCCTTTGGAAGCTTTCTCGTCGACATTGCGTGATATTTGTGGGGAATTAGTTCCCTTGCCTGATATAGTAAAGGTTATAGGGTTTTGATGGATGTTTTAGAGTATTGTGTTCTCTTTGTGATATAGGTTAGTCTACTCCAGTAGTTATATATTTAAATTGAGTAGCATATTAAATTATCTCAACATGAGATGTCACTCTCAGTTTAGCTCTTTAGGCCTGCTTCATTATTGCATTGCTGCGCTTTAGTTCCACTACTGGGTATAGGCCTCCATATTATTGTGTGTCCCTCTTGATGTACCCTTATGTTTGTCTTGAAATATGCGGCTCACATATTAATAATCCTTTCAGAGGGATGTGAGTCCTGTTATCTTCTGTGTATGTTATGTAGGTATTAGGCTCGCTGTCTCCCCATTATTGCTTAATTACTGCTTAATTGCGGCTAGCTGCGTGGTTACTTTGGCATTTCTGAGAGGGTGCCGTGTCCAAACCATGAGTGTCCAACTATCTTTGTGAACTTCTGTTATCTAATGTGTGTCTGTTACCTGCCGCCGTTTGAGGATACAACTGGGTTCTTGTCGACAGGGCTCCACGTGGCCTCTCGGCCTGCTGTATTATGCTTTTGTGTGGCATCTTTCCCCTCTCGACTGTGTGTGGGTTGTATTTACCAGCGATCGCTGACCTTTTCCCTACTCAGTCGATCATCCTCTGTCTGTGAGGCTAAAATGAAGTGCTTTCAGACACTTGTCTCTTCCAAGGATCACTTTTACTGCACCTCCTACCTGGAGCTCAGAAGTTAAGCGGCCATCTCCGTGTCTGGCTTAGCTCCGCCCCAATCCTAATACTTTTAAAGGATACTAAAGTCAAAATTAAATGTTTATAATTCAGATGGAGCATGCTGTAGAGACTTTCCAATTTACGTCCATTAGGAAATTGTGCAGACTTTTTGAGGCACCTAATGAGCATGAACATATAGGAGTCTGTAATTGGCTGATGGCTGTCACATAATACATAGGGCTGGCAATTGAAGTACATTTTGAAATGTAACATAAAAAAATTTACTACTCATTTAAAATTCTTAGTAAGAGGTTTTGCATTGTAATTTTATTTTGCTTTTGTCTTTAATAGCCCTTTAAAGGAACATGAAACCCATCATTTTTTCTGTCATATTTCAGCCAGTGGTGCTACGCTCATCTACACTTGCTTTTCTCAGTGGAAATACAATTTCTCCAACATTGGTGTGTCCGGTCCACGGCATCATGCTTACTTGTGGGATATTCTCTTCCCCAACAGGAAATGGCAAAGAGTCCCAGCAAAGCTGGCCATATAGTCCCTCCTAGGCTCCGCCCACCCCAGTCATTCTCTTTGCCGTTGCACAGGCAACATCTCCACGGAGATGGTTAAGAGTTTTTTGGTGTTTAAATGTAGTTTTTATTCTTCTATCAAGTGTTTGTTATTTTAAAATAGTGCTGGTATGTACTATTTACTCTGAAACAGAAAAGGATGAAGATTTCTGTTTGTAAGAGGAAGATGATTTTAGCAGACAGTAACTAAAATCGATTGCTGTTTCCACATAGGACTGTTGAGATGAAGTAACTTCAGTTGGGGGAAGCAGTTAGCAGACTTTTCTGCTTAAGGTATGACTAGCCATATTTCTAACAAGACTGTGTAATGCTGGAAGGCTGTCATTTCCCCTCATGGGGACCGGTAAGCCATTTTCTTAGTCAAACAAACAGAATAAAGGGCTTAATATGGGCTAAAAAACTGGTAGACATTTTTATGGGCTAAATCGATTGCTTTATTTGGGCATATTATTCAGATTTAGGCTAACAATTGGCATTTATAATCTTGGGGAACGCTTATAAAACCGCAGGCACTGTGTTGGACACCTTTTTCAGTCAGGGGGCCTTTCTAGTTATAGACTGAGCCTCATTTTCGCGCCATTAATGCACAGTTGTTTTTTGAGAGCAGGGCATGCAGATGCATGTGTGAGGATCTAAAAATCTCTGAAAAAGCTTCTAGAAGGCGTCATTTGGTATCGTATTCCCCTCAGGGCTTGGTTGGGTCTTAGCAAAGACTATAGCTGGGACTGTATAGGGGTTAAATTTAAAAAAGGGTCCGGTTCCGTTATTTTAAGGGTTAAAGCTCTGAAATTTGGTGTGCAATACTTTTAAGACTTTAAGACACTGTGGTGAAATTTTGGTAATTTTTGAGCGATTCCTTCATACTTTTTCGCATATTCAGTAATAAAGTGTTTTCTGTTTGAAATTTAAAGTGACAGTAACGGTTTTATTTTAAAAGTTTTTTTGTGCTTTGTTGACAAGTTTAAGCCTGTTTAACATGTCTGTACCTTCAGATAAGCTATGTTCTATATGTATGAAAGCCAATGTGTCTCCCCATTTAAATTTATGTGATAATTGTGCCATAGCGTCCAAACAAAGTAAGGACAGTACTGCCACAGATAATGATATTGCCCAAGATGATTCCTCAAATGAGGGGAGTAAACATGATACTACATCATCTCCTACTGTGTCTACACCAGTTTTGCCCATGCAGGAGGCCCCTAGTACATCTAGTGCGCCAATACTTATTACCATGCAACAATTAACGGCTGTAATGGATAACTCCATAGCAAATCTTTTATCCAAAATGCCTACTTATCAGAGAAAGCTCGATTGCTCTGTTTTAAACACTGAAGAGCAAGAGGGCGCTGATCATAATTGTTCTGTCATACCCTCACACCAATCTGAAGGGGCCATGAGGGATGTTTTGTCTGATGGAGAAATTTCAGATTCAGGAAAAATTTCTCATCAAGCTGAACCTGATGTTGTGACATTTAAATTTAAATTAGAACATCTCCGCGCACTGCTTAAGGAGGTGTTATCTACTCTGGATGATTGTGACAATTTGGTCATTCCAGAAAAATTATGCAAGATGGACAGGTTCCTAGAGGTTCCGGTGCCCCCCGACGCTTTTCCGATACCCAAGCGGGTGGCGGACATTGTAAATAAGGAGTGGGAAAAGCCCGGCATACCTTTTGTTCCCCCCCCTATATTTAAGAAATTATTTCCTATGGTCGACCCCAGAAAGGACTTATGGCAGACAGTCCCCAAGGTCGAGGGGGCAGTTTCTACACTAAACAAACGCACTACTATTCCTATCGAAGATAGTTGTGCTTTCAAAGATCCTATGGATAAAAAATTGGAAGGTTTGCTTAAAAAGATTTTTGTACAGCAAGGCTACCTTCTACAACCAATTTCATGCATTGTTCCTGTCACTACGGCAGCGTGGTTCTGGTTCGAGGAACTAGAAAAGTCGCTCAATAGAGAAACTCCATATGAGGAGGTTATGGACAGAGTTCACGCACTTAAATTGGCTAACTCTTTTATTTTAGATGCCGCTTTGCAATTAGCCAGATTAGCGGCGAAAAATTCAGGGTTTGCTATCGTGGCGCGCAGAGCGCTTTGGCTAAAGTCTTGGTCAGCGGATGTGTCATCCAAGACAAAATTGCTTAACATCCCTTTCAAAGGTAAAACTTTATTTGGACCAGAATTGAAAGAGATTATTTCAGACATCACTGGGGGAAAGGGCCACACCCTTCCACAGGATAGGTCTTTTAAGGCTAAAAATAAGCCTAATTTTCGTCCCTTTCGCAGAAACGGACCAGCCTCTAATTCTGCATCCTCTAAGCAAGAGGGTAATGCCTCACAACCCAAACCAGCCTGGAAACCAATGCAAGGCTGGAACAAGGGTAAGCAGGCCAAGCAGCCTGCCACTGCTAACAAAACAGCATGAAGGAGTAGCCCCCGATCCGGGACCGGATCTAGTGGGGGGCAGACTCTCTCTCTTTGCTCAGGCTTGGGCAAGAGATGTTCAGGATCCTTGGGCGCTAGAAATAGTTTCTCAAGGTTATCTCCTGGAATTCAAGGAACTATCCCCAAGGGGAAGGTTCCACATTTCTCACTTATCCTCAAACCAAATAAAGAGACAGGCATTCTTACATTGTGTAGAAGACCTGTTAAAGATGGGAGTGATACACCCAGTTCCAATAAAGGAACAAGGAATGGGATTTTATTCCAATCTGTTTGTAGTTCCCAAAAAAGAGGGAACGTTCAGACCAATTTTGGATTTGAAATCCTAAACAAATTTCTCAGGGTACCATCATTCAAAATGGAAACTATTCGAACGATTCTACCCACCATCCAGGAAAGTCAATTTATGACTACCGTGGATCTAAAGGATGCGTACCTACATATTCCTATCCACAAAGAACATCATCAGTTCCTAAGGTTCGCTTTTCTGGACAAGCATTACCAGTTTGTGGCCCTCCCATTCGGATTAGCCACTGCTCCAAGGATTTTCACAAAGGTGCTAGGGTCCCTTCTAGCGGTTCTAAGACCAAGGGGCATTGCAGTAGTACCTTACTTGGACGACATTCTAATACAAGCGTCGTCCCTGTCAAAAGCAAAGGCTCATACGGACATCGTTCTAGCCTTTCTCAGATCTCACGGATGGAAGGTGAACAAAGAAAAAAGTTCTCTGTCCCCGTCAACAAGAGTTCCCTTCTTGGGAACAATAATAGATTCCTTAGAAATGAGGATTTTTCTGACAGAGGTCAGAAAATCAAAACTTCTAAGCTCTTGTCAAGTGCTTCATTCTGTTCCTCGTCGCAGTGCATGGAAGTAGTAGGATTGATGGTTGCAATAATGGACATAGTTCCTTTTGCACAAATTCATCTAAGACCATTACAACTGTGCATGCTCAAACAGTGGAATGGGGATTATACAGACTTGTCTCCACCAGAGATTCACTCCGTTGGTGGCTGACCCTGGACCATCTGTCCCAGGGAATGAGCTTCCGCAGGCCAGAGTGGGTCATTGTCACGACCGACGCCAGTCTAGTGGGCTGGGGCGCGGTCTGGGAATCCCTGAAAGCTCAGGGTCTATGGTCTCGGGAAGAGTCTCTTCTCCCGATAAACATTCTGGAACTGAGAGCGATATTCAATGCTCTCAGAGCTTGGCCTCAACTAGCAAAGGCCAAATTCATAAGGTTCCAATCAGACAACATGACGACCGTTGCTTATATCAATCATCAGGGGGGAACAAAGAGTTCCCTGGCGATGAAAGAAGTGACCAAAATAATTCAATGGGCGGAGGATCACTCCTGCCACTTATCTGCGATCCACATCCCAGGAGTGGAAAATTGGAAAGCGGATTTTCTGAGTCGTCAGACATTCCATCCGGGGGAGTGGGAACTCCATCCAGAAATCTTTGCCCAAATAACTCAATTATGGGGCATTCCAGACATGGATCTGATGGCGTCTCGTCAGAACTTCAAGGTTCCTTGCTACGGGTCCAGATCCAGGGATCCCAAGGCGACTCTAGTAGATGCACTAGTAGCACCTTGGACCTTCAACCTAGCTTATGTATTTCCACCGTTTCCTCTCATTCCCAGGCTGGTAGCCAGGATCAATCAGGAGAGGGCCTCGGTGATCTTGATAGCTCCTGCGTGGCCACGCAGGACTTGGTATGCAGACCTGGTGAATATGTCATCGGCTCCACCATGGAAGCTACCTTTGAGACAGGACCTTCTTGTTCAGGGTCCATTCGAACATCCAAATCTGGTCTCCCTCCAACTGACGGCTTGGAGATTGAACGCTTGATTCTATCAAAGCGTGGGTTTTCAGATTCTGTTATAGATACTCTGGTTCAGGCCAGAAAACCTGTAACTAGAAAAATTTACTATAAAATATGGAAAAAATATATCTGTTGGTGTGAATCCAAAGGATTCCCATGGAATAAGATAAAAATTCCTAAGATTCTCTCCTTTCTACAAGAAGGTTTGGAGAAAGGATTATCTGCAAGTTCTCTAAAGGGACAGATCTCTGCTTTATCTGTCTTACTACACAAAAGACTGGCAGCTGTGCCAGATGTTCAAGCTTTTGTTCAGGCTCTGGTTAGGATCAAGCCTGTTTACAGACCTTTGACTCCTCCCTGGAGTCTAAATCTAGTTCTTTCAGTTCTTCAAGGGGTTCCGTTTGAACCTTTACATTCCATAGATATTAAGTTACTATCTTGGAAAGTTTTGTTTTTAGTTGCAATTTCTTCTGCTAGAAGAGTTTCAGAGTTATCTGCTCTGCAGTGTTCTCCGCCCTATCTGGTGTTCCATGCAGATAAGGTGGTTTTGCGTACTAAGCCTGGTTTTCTTCCTAAAGTTGTTTCTAACAGAAATATTAACCAGGAGATAGTTGTACCTTCTTTGTGTCCGAATCCAGTTTCAAAGAAGGAACGTTTGTTACACAATTTGGACGTTGTCCGTGCTCTAAAGTTCTATTTAGAGGCTACTAAAGATTTCAGACAAACATCTTCCTTGTTTGTTGTTTATTCTGGTAAAAGGAGAGGTCAAAAAGCG
Source organism: Bombina bombina (assembly GCF_027579735.1). Lineage (NCBI taxonomy): Eukaryota > Metazoa > Chordata > Amphibia > Anura > Bombinatoridae > Bombina > Bombina bombina. The sequence goes on along the minus strand of NC_069500.1, from coordinate 231,051,095 downwards.
ACTTCTACCTCTCTTTCCTTTTGGCTTAAAAGTATTATCCGATTGGCTTATGAGACTGCCGGACGGCAACCTCCTGAAAAAATTACAGCTCACTCCACTAGGGCTGTGGCTTCCACATGGGCCTTCAAGAACGAGGCTTCTGTTGACCAGATATGTAAGGCAGCGACTTGGTCTTCACTGCACACTTTTGCCAAATTTTACAAATTTGATACTTTTGCTTCTTCGGAGGCTATTTTTGGGAGAAAGGTTTTGCAAGCTGTGGTGCCTTCCGTTTAGGTAACCTGATTTGCTCCCTCCCTTCATCCGTGTCCTAAAGCTTTGGTATTGGTTCCCACAAGTAAGGATGACGCCGTGGACCGGACACACCAATGTTGGAGAAAACAGAATTTATGCTTACCTGATAAATTACTTTCTCCAACGGTGTGTCCGGTCCACGGCCCGCCCTGGTTTTTTAATCAGGTCTGATGAATTATTTTCTCTAACTACAGTCACCACGGTACCATATGGTTTCTCCTATATATATTTCCTCCTGTCCGTCGGTCGAATGACTGGGGTGGGCGGAGCCTAGGAGGGACTATATGGCCAGCTTTGCTGGGACTCTTTGCCATTTCCTGTTGGGGAAGAGAATATCCCACAAGTAAGGATGACGCCGTGGACCGGACACACCGTTGGAGAAAGTAATTTATCAGGTAAGCATAAATTCTGTTTTTAACTTATGGATCAATAAAATGAACTTTTAATTGAGCATCCCTCCTTTTGTTATTTCTACTACCCTTTACCAGTTGGTTTGCTCATTGCACGTCAGGATCTACACTGTGAGTCATTAGCCACTACATGCTCCAATCAGCTCATATGTTTAGTCCCGGAACCGTGACGTCATCAGAGCACACACACGTGGAACGCCTGCCGCTTAGGGTGAGAGACGCCGACAGGTTCGGTTGGGGATCTAAGGATCTTATGGAGTAAGTCTCTGCTCCCTGATAAGGCACCGTGTGTCACTTCTGTTTACATGTTTAAAGGCAATAATATGGGACTATCATAAGGTGTATGTGATTCATAAGAGATTTTTGTAGCGGATTGTACGCAGTGGTTTGAACAAATTAATACTGTTACTGATCCTGGAGATATAACACTTGTTTCAATTTCTTTTATTTATATTTCAGACAGATCATACAATTTTAAAAAACTTTCCAATGTACTTTTATTATCAAATTTGCTTCATTTTCACAGTATCCTTTGTTGAAAGAGCAGTATTGCAGTATTGGAAGCTAATGGAACACATCTGGTGAACCAATTACAAGAGGCATTTACGTGCAGCACCAATCAGCAGCTAACTCTTAGTAATGCATTGTTGCTACTGAGCATACCTAGATATGCTTTTCAACTTAGGATAGCAATAGAAGGAAGTAAATTACATTAGTTTAAAATCACATGCTCTGTCTAAATCATGAAAGAAAAGTTTTTGGTTTCTTGTTCCTTTAAAGGGACACTGAACCCAATTTTTTTTCTTTTGAGATAGAGCATGAAATTTCAGATAGAGCATGAAATTTTAAGCAAGTTTCTAATTTACTCCTATTATCAATTTTTCTTTGTTCTCTTGCTATCTTTATTTGAAAAAGAAGGCATCTAAGCTTTTTTTTTTGGTTCAGTCATATGGACAGCACTTTTTTATTGGTGGATGAATTAATCGACCAATCAGAAAGGACAACCCAGGTTGTTCTCCAAAAATGAGCCGGCATCTAAACTTACATTCTTGCATTTTAAATAAAGATACAAAGATAATGAAGAACATTTGATAATAGGAGTAAATTAGAAAGTTGCTTAAAATGTCATGCTCTATCTGAATCACGAAAGAAAAAAAATTGGGTTCAGTGTCCCTTTAAGTTCATCTGACTACTTTTATGGTTGTTGATAAAAATGTTGTTGGGGAAGGGAAGCTAGCTGCTCAACCCTGCTGGCAAGGAAGCAGGGAATCTTACAAGATTTTTTATTAGTTTACAAGGATGGCAAGAAGCATAAAGAAACCCGTATTTTTTCCGAAGTATTTTGCTTCCTTTAATGCAATGCTGTTAAGCAAATACCTTTTTTTAATTTCCAGTCAAGACTTAAGTGTCTGATTATTTAAAGGTTTCCACTATCTAAAAAAAAACTGATCAGGGCCGGACTGGGACCAAAAATAGGCCCGGGCATTTTAAGACAAAGTGTCCCTCCCATACACACAAACACACTCATATGCAGGCACACTACATATATACACACAATCATATGCACACACACCACAGATACACAACAATGCACACAAACTACATATACTCACACCACACATACCCACAGTCATATGCATGCACACCACACATACACACATTCATATGCATGCACACCACACATACACACACTCAAATGCACGCACACTACACATGCACACACTCATATGCACGCACACCACAAACACACACATGCACACTCATAGGCATGCACACAACACACACTACACATACACACACTCATATGCATGCACACTACAAATACACACACACACAATCATATGCATGCACACCACACACACACACTACACATACTCCACACACACACACACTACACATACTCCACACACACACACTACACATACTCCACATACACACACTACACATACACACACTACACATACTCCACATACACACACTACACATACACACACTACACATACACACACTACACATACTCCACATACACACACTACACATACACACACTACACATACTCCACATACACACACTACACACACTACACACACACACACTACACATACACACACTACACATACACACACTACACATACTCCACATAAACACACTACACACACACACTACACATACTCCACATACACACACTACACACATACTACACATACACACACTACACATACTCCACGTACACACAGTAGACATACTCCACATACACATACTCCACACACACGCACTACACATACTCCACACACACACACTACACATACTCCACATACACACACTACACATACACACACTACACATACTCCACATACACACACTACACATACACACACTACACATACACACACTACACATACTCCACATACACACACTACACACACTACACACACACACACACTACACATACACACACTACACATACACACACTACACATACTCCACATAAACACACTACACACACACACTACACATACTCCACATACACACACTACACACACACTACACTACACATACACACACTACACATACTCCACATACACACAGTAGACATACTCCACATACACATACTCCACATACACACACTACACATACACACAATCATATGCATGCACACCACACACATGCACACATGAGCTTCATCAAAGTACAGTACAGTGCACCACAATATTAAGGGGATGAACACATCACTTTCCAATGAAGCACATAACCTGAAAGCCAGACTGCTGTGACAGTGTAACTAATGCAAACACACCCTATTGAACAGAACCTATTCCTTCTTGCTGTTTAAAAGGCTACTCTCTTATGTATATAACATCCACCAGGCCTTATTGACAAATGGCAACAGAGCTTTTGAAAAGTTCCACAATGAGAGTGAACATGAATATAATGCTGATGCGAGCATGCACCTGTCACAAGGTAATGTTACAATTAGAAGAAAAAATTGTAAGTACATAGAAATTTCCCTACCTTCTGTGAAGGTTATGGTGCCTCACTGCCTAATTTGGTCCTTTGCAAGGCCCTTTGCAGCAGAATCCTTTCGGAATTGGGCAAAACTCACCGCTCCTATCCTGGAGACTGCCCTGCTGCTCTGGATATCCTGCGGCCGCCGGAGCCAACCGACAGCACAGCTGTCTCTCTACAGGAACCATGATCTGCCTGCTGTGACTTCGCTGATTCCGCTGCCCACGCTGCTCCTTCCGCTACCGGCTCCAATAAGTGCGTGTGTGGCGTGGTGGTATATCACCCACATTAGTTAGGATCCTTCATCTCACATTTAGATAGATTGCTCCATCATGCTAGCGTACCCGGTATCGTGACCCACAGAGGAGTGGGTTTTCTTATCCCGGCAAAGGCAAAGATCAGTGGCAGTGCCTAGGGATACACTTAGGTGGTGAGCTTGAACACGCTCCTTTTTCGCGCGATCAGCATCACACCTCCCACCGGAAGCCCTTCAATGGTGGGCAGGGGCAGGGCTAAATTAACCTGCAGCCAAACAGCTGCAAAATCATTTCAGAATAAATACAGTTTTGCAGCAAGCACAGTGAAAGCACTTGGTGGCTGGGGCCAAAGCAACTGGCGTCCCACCGGGCATATGCCCGGTATGCCCTATGGCCAGCCCGGGCCTTGAACTGATGCTGCTATGAGATTCGGATTATAAAAAGACAACTTTTCCTTGATAGCTGTGTATACTGCAAGGGGTATAACCTACATTTTCATATGCAGAGATGAGACACATACATGCAGTATAGTGTTGAATAAAATACAAATCTCAAAAGTGTATTGAATGTATGCTGTAAAAAATCATAATGTATTTTTTTTTGCAAACTGGTATTAATGGTATGCATTGATATTTGTATTCATGAATTATAGAAAAAAAGCAAATTTACAATAAAGGTACAGAAAACTCAAATATTTTATTTCATGATTCAGATAGAGCATACATTTGTGAACAAATTCCAAATGTTTTACTTTTATCAATTTTGCTTCATTCTCTTTATATACTTTCTTGAAGAAGCAGCAAAGCACTACTAGGAACTAGATATGTCCATGGCTAAAAAATTTGGTTCGGTTCGGATCGATTCAGAATTTTTTGAAGTTCGGTTCGGATCGATTCGAATTCGGAAAATTTTGAATCGATTTGTTTCGGATTCATTCGGATTCTAAGAAATTCGGTTCGATTCGGTTTGGAAATTCGGAATTTCGGTAAATGTTAGGTGGGATTAGACTAGTATTATGTACTGTATATTAGGTGTAACCCATAGCAGAGTGATATAACCTAATATACTGTACAATACTAGTGTAATCCAGGGCCATCCGAATTTACTGAATAAATCCGAAGTAATTCGGATTTATTCGGTAAATTCAGCAGTATTTTAATTCGGAAATTCGGTTCGATCCGAATTGCCGAATTTTCCGAATTTCCGAATCGAACCGAACCGAATTGCACATATCTACTAGGAACTAGCAGATCATATTGGTAAGCCAAACACAAGAGGCATATATGCGAATGAAGCTAATTTAAATTAAATTAGAAAGCTGTTTAAATTTGTATGCTCTGTCTGAATCATGAAAGAAAAATAAATGTTTCATGTCTTTAAGTGGTAAACTTTTTTTTTTAGCTTACACAGAAAAAAATGTATTTTATGTAAGCAGCAAAACTCTAAAACATAATTTCTCTTGTTAAGTGTATCCAGTCCACGGATCATCAATTACTTGTGGGATATTCTCCTTCCCAACAGGAAGTTGCAAGAGGATCACCCACAGCAGAGCTGCTATATAGCTCCTCCCCTAACTGCCATATCCAGTCATTCTCTTGCAACTTTCAACAAAGATGGACATAGTAAGAGGAGAGTGGTGTATTATAGTTAGTTTCTTAACTTCAATCAAAAGTTTGTTATTTTTAAATGGTACCGGAGTGTACTGTTTTATCAAAGGCAGCATTAGAAGAAGAATCTGCCTGTGATTTCTATGATCTTAGCAGAAGTAACTAAGATCCATTGCCGTTCTCACATATTCTGAGGAGTGAGGTAACTTCAGAGAGGGAATGGCGTGCAGGTTTTCCTGCAATAAGGTATGTGCAGTAAACATATTTCTAGGGATGGAACTTGCTAGAAAAATGCTGCTGATACCGGATTAATGTAAGTTAAGCCTAAATGCAGTGATTTAATAGCGACTGGTATCAGGCTTATTAACAGAGACACATACTCTTATAAAAGTGTAATATAAAACGTTTGCTGGCATGTTTAATCGTTTTTATATATGCTTTGGTGATAAAACTTATTGGGGCCTAGTTTTTTCCACATGGCTGGCTTTATTTTTGCCTAGAAACAGAGGCTTTCCACTGTTATAGTATAAAAGTTACAGTTGGTGCAGTTAAAATTACAAACTGTGACATTCAGCTTCCCTCAGCAGTCCCCTGCATGCTATAGGACATCTCTGATGGGCTCAAAAGGCTTCAAAAGTAGGAGCTGTGGCAGTTGTTATGACTGTTTAAAAAACATATTTTTCGTTTTGTTAATCTGTTTTTTGTATTAAGGGGTTAATCATCCATTTGCAAGTGGGTGCAATGCTCTGCTAACTTGTTACATACACTGTAAAAACTTCGTTAGTGTAACTGCCTTTTTTCACTGTTATTTCAAATTTTGCCAAAATTTGTTTCTCTTAAAGGCACAGTAACGTTTTTTATATTGCTTGTTAACTTTGTTTAAAGTGTTTTCCAAGCTTGCTAGTCTCATTGCTAGTCTGTACAAACATGTCTGACACAGAGGAAACTACTTGTTCATTATGTTTAAAAGCCATGGTGGAGCCCCATAGGAGAATGTGTACTAAATGTATTGATTTCACCTTAAACAGTAAAGATCAGTCTTTATCTATAAAAGAATTGTCACCAGAGGGGTCTGTCGAGGGGGAAGTTATGCCGACTAACTCTCCCCACGTGTCGGACCCTTCGCCTCCCGCTCGAGGGACGCACGCTAATATGGCGCCAAGTACATCAGGGATGCCCATAGCGATTACTTTGCAGGACATGGCTGCAATCATGAATAATACCCTGTCACAGGTATTAGCCAGATTGCCTGAATTGAGAGGAAAGCGCGATAGCTCTGGGGTTAGACGAGATACAGAGCGCGTAGATGCTGTAAGAGCCATGTCTGATACTGCGTCACAATATGCAGAACCTGAGGACGGAGAGCTTCAGTCTGTGGGTGACGTCTCTGAATCGGGGAGACCTGATTCAGAGATTTCTAATTTTAAATTTAAGCTTGAGAACCTCCGTGTGTTACTTGGGGAGGTATTAGCTGCTCTGAATGACTGTGACACAATTGCAGTGCCAGAGAAATTGTGTAGGCTGGATAAATACTATGCAGTGCCGGTGAGTACTGATGTTTTTCCAATACCTAAAAGGCTTACAGAAATTATTAGTAAGGAGTGGGATAGACCCGGTGTGCCCTTTTCCCCACCTCCTATATTTAGAAAAATGTTTCCAATAGATGCCACTACACGGGACTTATGGCAGACAGTCCCTAAGGTGGAGGGAGCAGTTTCCACTTTAGCAAAGCGTACCACTATCCCGGTTGAGGACAGTTGTCCTTTTTCAGATCCAATGGATAAAAAATTAGAGGGTTACCTTAAGAAAATGTTTATTCAACAAGGTTTTTATTTTACAGCCCCTTGCATGCATTGCGCCTGTCACTGCTGCGGCGGCGTTCTGGTTTGAGGCCCTGGAAGAGGCCATCCATACAGCTCCATTGACTGAAATTATTGACAAGCTTAGAACACTTAAGCTAGCTAACTCATTTGTTTCTGATGCCATTGTTCATTTGACTAAACTAACGGCTAAGAATTCCGGATTCGCCATCCAGGCGCGTAGGGCGCTATGGCTTAAATCCTGGTCAGCTGATGTGACTTCAAAGTCTAAATTACTTAACATTCCTTTCAAGGGGCAGACCTTATTCGGGCCTGGTTTGAAAGAAATTATTGCTGACATTACTGGAGGTAAGGGTCATACCCTTCCTCAGGACAGGGCCAAATCAAGGGCCAAACAGTCTAATTTTCGTGACTTTCGAAATTTCAAGGCAGGTGCAGGATCAGCACCCTCTACTTCAAAACAAGAGGGAACTTTTCCTCAATCTAAGCAGGCCTGGAAACCTACCCAGTCCTGGAACAAGGGCAAGCAGGCCAGAAAGCCTGCTGCTGCCTCCAAGACAGCATGAAGGAGCGGCCCCCTATCCGACAACAGATCTAGTAGGGGGCAGACTCTCTCTCTTCGCCCAGGCGTGGGCAAGAGATGTTCAGGATCCCTGGGCGTTGGAGATCATATCTCAGGGATATCTTCTGGACTTCAAAGCTTCTCCCCCACAAGGGAGATTTCACCTTTCAAGATTATCTGCAAACCAGATAAAGAAAAAGGCATTCCTAAGCTGCGTGCAAGACCTCCTTGTAATGGGAGTGATCCATCCAGTTCCGCGGACGGAACAAGGACAGGGGTTTTATTCAAATCTGTTTGTGGTTCCCAAAAAAGAGGGAACCTTCAGACCAATTTTGGATCTAAAGATCTTAAACAAATTCCTCAGAGTTCCATCATTCAAGATGGAAACTATTCGAACCATTTTACCCATGATCCAAGAGGGTGAGTACATGACCACAGTGGACTTAAAGGATGCCTACCTTCACATTCCGATCCACAAGAATCATCATCGGTTCCTGAGGTTTGCCTTTCTAGACAGGCATTACCAGTTTGTAGCTCTTCCATTCGGGTTGGCTACAGCCCCAAGAATTTTTACAAAGGTTCTGGGCTCACTTCTGGCGGTTCTAAGACCGTGAGGCATAGCGGTGGCTCCTTACCTAGACGACATCCTGATAGAGGCATCAAGCTTTCAAATTGCCAAGTCTCATACAGAGATAGTTCTGGCATTTCTGAGGTCGCATGGGTGGAAAGTGAATGAAGAAAAGAGTTCTCTATCTCCTCTCACAAGGGTTTCCTTCCTAGGGACTCTGATAGATTCTATAGAAATGAAAATTTACCTGACGGAGTCCAGGTTATCAAAACTTCTAAATGCTTGCCGTGTTCTTCACTCCATTCCGCACCCCACGGTGGCTCAGTGCATGGAAGTAATTGGCTTAATGGTAGCGGCGATGGACATAGTGCCATTTGCGCGCCTGCATCTCAGACCGCTGCAATTATGCATGCTCAGTCAGTGGAATGGGGATTACACAGATTTGTCCCCTCTACTAAATCTGGATCAGGAAACCAGAGATTCTCTTCTCTGGTGGTTATCTCGGGTCCATCTGTCCAAAGGTATGACCTTTCGCAGGCCAGATTGGACCATTGTAACAACAGACGCCAGCCTTCTAGGTTGGGATGCAGTCTGGAACTCCCTGAAGGCTCAGGGTTCATGGACTCAGGAGGAGAAACTCCTCCCAATAAATATTCTGGCGTTAAGAGCAATATTCAATGCTCTTCTAGCTTGGCCTCAGTTAGCAACACTGAGGTTCATCAGATTTCAGTCGGACAACATCACGACTGTGGCTTACATCATCCATCAAGGGGGGACCAGGAGTTCCCTAGCGATGTCAGAAGTCTCCAAGATAATTCGCTGGGCAGAGACTCACTCTTGCCACCTATCAGCGATCCATATCCCAGGGGTAGAGAACTGGGAGGCGGATTTTGTAAGTCATCAGACTTTTCATCCGGGGGAGTGGGAACTCCATCCGGAGGTGTTTGCTCAATTGGTTCTCCATTGGGGCAAACCAGAACTGGATCTCATGGCGTCTCGCCAGAACGCCAAGCTTCCTAGTTACAGATCCAGGTCCAGGGACCCAGAAGCGGCACTGATAGATGCTCTAGCAGCGCCTTGGTTCTTCAACCTGGCCTATGTGTTTCCACCGTTTCCTCTGCTCCCTCGTCTGATTGCCAAAATCAAACAGGAGAGAGCATCGGTGATATTGATAGCGCCTGCGTGGCCACGCAGGACCTGGTATGCAGACCTAGTGGACATGTCATCCTTTCCACCATGGACTCTGCCTCTGAGACAAGACCTTCTAATACAAGGTCCTTTCAATCATCCGAATCTACTTTCTCTGAGACTGACTGCATGGAGATTGAACGCTTGATCCTATCAAAGCGTGGCTTCTCCGAGTCAGTAATTGATACCTTAATACAGGCACGAAAGCCTGTCACCAGGAAAATTTACCACAAGATTTGGCGTAAATATCTTCATTGGTGTGAATCCAAGAATTACTCATGGAGTAGGGTTAGGATTCCTAGGATATTGTCCTTCCTCCAAGAGGGTTTGGACAAAGGACTATCAGCTAGTTCTTTAAAGGGACAGATTTCTGCTCTGTCTATTCTTTTACACAAGCGTCTGGCAGAAGTTCTAGACGTTCAGGCATTTTGTCAGGCTTTAGTTAGAATTAAGCCTGTGTTTACACCTGTTGCTCCCCCATGGAGCTTAAACTTGGTTCTTAAAGTTCTTCAAGGGGTTCCATTTGAACCCCTTCATTCTATTGATATCAAACTTCTATCATGGAGAGTTCTTTTTCTGATGGCTATTTCCTCGGCTCGAAGAGTCTCGGAGTTATCTGCCTTACATCGTGATTCTCCTTATCTGATCTTTCATTCAGATAAAGTAGTTCTGCGTACAAAACCTGGGGTTTTACCTAAGGTGGTTTCTAACAAGAATATCAATCAAGAGATTGTTGTTCCATCATTATGCCCTAATCCTTCTTCAAAGTAGGAACATCTTTTGCATAATCTAGATGTAGTCCGTGCATTGAAGTTTTACTTGCAGGCTACTAAAGATTTTCGCCAAACATCTCACCTGTTTGTTATTTACTCGGGACAGAGGAGAGGTCAAAAGGCCTCGGCAACCTCTCTTTCTTTTTGGCTTTGGAGTATAATCCGTTTAGCATATGAGACTGCTGGACAGCAGCCCCCTGAAAGAATTACAGCTCATTCTACTAGAGCTGTGGCTTCCACCTGGGCCTTTAAAAATGAGGCCTCTGTTGAACAGATTTGCAAGGCTGCGACTTGGTCTTCACTTCATACCTTTTTAAAATTTTACAAATTTGATACTTTTGCTTCTTCGGAGGTTGTTTTTGGGAGAAAGGTTCTACAGGCAGTGGTTCCTTCCGTTTAAGTTCCTGCCTTGTCCCTCCCATCATCCGTGTACTTAAGCTTTGGTATTGGTATCCCACAAGTAATGGATGATCCGTGGACTGGATACACTTAACAAGAGAAAACATAATTTATGCTTACCTGATAAATTTATTTCTCTTGTAGTGTATCCAGTCCACGGCCCGTCCTGTCCTTTTAAGGCAGGTCTAAATTTTAATTAAACTTCAGTCACCACTGCACCCTATGGTTTCTCCTTTCTTGGCTTGTTTCGGTCGAATGACTGGATATGGCAGTTAGGGGAGGAGCTATATAGCAGCTCTGCTGTGGGTGATCCTCTTGCAACTTCCTGTTGGGAAGGAGAATATCCCACAAGTAATGGATGATCCGTGGACTGGATACACTACAAGAGAAATAAATTTATCAGGTAAGCATAAATTATGTTTTCCAAAAACAATATTTATATTGTAACCAAGAGGTCAAAATTCTAAATATTCCTTATATATCTATTGTAAAATGTGTCTTGCATCCTTCGCAATTCATTTTAGATAATCTTACCCTTGCTGAAAATTTCAGGGTCTCCTTGTGTTACTAGTAATTCTAATTTTTGGAGTTCACAAGACTACATTTTTTTTCAAAAATAACACTACATTATAAAGCACTTTTAAAAAGTTTGAAAACTTTTTAAGCACTGAAAACAAAATAGTTGCATTGATTGTTCAAGATATCTGTCATTTCAAACCAGTTTTAATTGGGCTAGCATTGTAACATTTTGTACATTTATTTCTACCTAATTCCCTTTAAAATGTTCAGTTATGCATAGTTAAAAAAATCTTTGCAATTCTATTCATTAGTTGTTTGCTTTTTGTCCTGTAATTTAAATTTGTAGATAAAATGGTGTGCATTTTCCCATTTTTTAAATAATTCCAGGCACAATTTCTCTTGTTTGCATGAATCTTATTTGCTTTTTCATGATCACTCCACTTTGATCAACCCAATCCCAATCTCAAATTCAACCTCTAATATCTCAAGGATTGTTTAGTTTAGTTGCTTGATTGATTTCAGGGGATCCTAGTCCACCTAATGGTCTTTCTTCAATGACTATGCTTTGGCCCCCGGACTAAAAAATGCTAAATTTCTGCAAGGCCCAGGAAAGTTTGCTGGTGCGTTCAAATGAACCTGGATCCTTAAGGGGTTACATTTTTTATTTTTCCCCATGCTAGTTAACACCTAACCATACCTCCCAATTCACCCCCATTAATGACACAAACACTCAACAAATGGGAGAAAAACCAGAGCCCCCAACGTGGGGTAGAGGTTGCTTTATTAATCACTTAAATAAATATATTTAACTCTTAAACTACTCTTAGCTTGCAAGATGTTCCTGTCCTAACAACCCAACCATATAAGGAATGCGGCCGCCCTCTGGGTATGAGGATGCCCTCTTTCTGCCAACCTGTCAGCTTAGGGAAGATTGTTCAGAGGGCTAACCTATCCGTAGCCCCTTGGCAACTAGGGTCCTACATGCCCACTTGTACCTCCCTTCTATGTTGCTTGAAAAAAACTGTCATTTATTGCTGCACCCCTTTCCAACTAACAGGAGATGCATGATGCCATGCATCCCGCCTACTTCATGGGTTGAGAGTTCTCCAGCACTGATAAGTCAACAGTCCCTCAGCCAAAAGACTGTTAGTCCCAAAGGGAGAACTCATACTACCAGTTAAAGCCCTAGGGCTAACAAAGGTCTGAATGATTATTCAGCACCCACCAAAGGAATCAGACTAAGCCAGCTATATCCACGCACCGTCACTCCATCGTCTACTCCTGTATAGGAAAAGAAAACTGCAAAAAAACATGGGGAGGGCTGGGAGAGAAGACAAAAAACAGGTTAGTGATTCACTTCCTGCCTGCAGCTCTTAATGTAACCTCCTCACACACATTCTGCCTTAGAGGCACAACCTCTTTAACTCTCTCCTATCTAGCCTTCTCACAAAAGAAATCACCCCTTAACTTGTTGCATCCCTAAATGGTCCTCCACTTTCTTATTTAGCACATATAACTCCTATATCAAATTTCCTTTCTCATTTCTTTAACTCTGGATTAGCGTGCAGGTCTATTTATCAACCTATCTCATTTGTTGTCAGTTGTTACAAAATTAACCATTTTCACGCAGGTCGTCACCTCTTGTTTGTAGGTTATTAAAAGCCATCAGGATAATGGTCCTCTATGGTGCGCCTCTAAGTAGCAAGAGGACAGAACCCTATAACAGCGCATCCACTCCTATGTTTCTGGCCTTTTTGCTTCTCTACCCCCTATACCATCCTCAGCCATTTCCTTCATCTGGTATGCTGCTCTTGATGACACAAAAATGTTTACATAGCGCCCCTCCCTGATCTTTCTACTATACTTGGCTTCAAGTGCGAATTTCATGAATGTACAATGCAAGGGTATGTATCTGATGTACTAGCCACCCCCGGTCTTGTACTTCTGCTAAGTCCCCCACTCTGCACAGCTGCATCACTTGATGTCCCTATGACCTCACT